>NC_089581.1:53120781-53420781 GCF_019320115.1 Miscanthus floridulus | reverse complement strand
CCTGGTCTCACATATAGTGTGTATCTGGTTTTGACTTTTAAACCGGGTGCTACATAGGGTATTCTAGTTTTTATGTATGTCTAGTTACTAAATGGTGCTAAGGATGGTCTATTGGTGCACTCCGATTGGTATCACACTTCAGAGGTCCATCTCTTGAACCTTAGCATTATTTGGTAGACATTGTCTCCTATATTTCCTATCTAAACATATGTGCAAGCTACAATCCAAACTTTTAGCACATATATAGGGGGAGCAATTGCTACCATATGGGGTTCATGAAACTTGTCCATATCCTTTTACATATGGTAAATATGCTTGGGCATGCAACATGGATTTAATTAAATTTCAATTCATATCTTTGTGAAAGGCTTGTCATCAATTACCAAAAAGGGGGAGATTGAAAGCTCTAGTTTGGTTTTGGTGAATTGATGAAACTCTAAGTGCTAACCTAGTTTATCAAAGTAATTATTAGATAGGTAGCACTACTCTAAGTGGTGAAGCAAATGAAGATCATGACATGATGATGGCGTGGTGATGATAAAATGCTTGGACTTGGAAAAGAAGAAAGAGAAAAACAAAAAGCTCAAGGCAAAGGTGAAACTTGATAGGAGCTTTTTCGTTTTGGTGATCGAGACACTTAGTGAGTGTGATCACATTTAGGATCTATAGCCATACTATTAAGAGGGGTGAAACTCGTATCGAAATACGGCTATCAAAGTGCCACTAGATACTCTAACTCATTGCACATGCATTTAGGATCTAGTGGAGTGATTAACTCCATGGAAAATTTTTGTGAAAAGCTAACACACGTGCACAAGGTGTTGTACACTTGGTGGTGTTGGCACATTTGCAAAGAAGAAGAAGTTGGTAAAGAAAAGGAGTTGAAAGCGTTGGGCACAGGGTGACTGGACGCGTCTGGTATTCCTGACGCGACCGGACATGTCCGATATCTCTACCAGACGTGTCTTGTATTATGGCCAGGTGTGGGCAGAGTTGCCAAGGCAACCAGACTCTGGCTCATAGTAGTGATTGGACGCTGAGTAATCACTATTTAGCATCCGGTCATGGTGATGTGGGGCGTAGGTGTTGGTCCAGAGAGGACCGGATGCAGGGGTGCATCCGATTGGCCACACAGAACGCGTCCAGTCGCTGTTGAGCGGCTCTGGGAGCTCTCTGGACTCGACCAAATGCTGCCCCTCGTGCGTTCAGTCGGCCACACTGGACGCGTCCGGTCACTGTTGAGCAGCTTTGGGAGCTCTCTAGACTCGACCGGACACTACCCCTCCTACATCCGGTTGGCCACACCGGTCCGATCGCTGTTGAGCAGCTCTAGGAGCTCTCTGGACTTGACCGAATGGTGCCCCTCCTATGTCTAGTCAGCAACATCAGATGCGTCCATTCACTGTTGAGCGGATAGCCATTGGGCGTGAATGGCTAAACAATTTGAAAGGGACACGTGGTGGTCAGGCTACGACCGGACGCGTCCGGTGCACACGACCAGCGTGTCCGTTCGTCCCGCAGTCAGCCTAATAATTGAGCCAACGGCTCTATTGTTTGGGGTGCCTATAAATATCGTTTGGCTAGCTCTAACTCACTCTCTTGGCCATTTGCATTGACATGGCAACATTGTGAGCTTAGCCAAAGCCATCCCACTCATCTCCATCATTGATTAATCATCTTTGTGAGATTGGGAGTGAATCTAAGTGCATTGCTTGAGTGATTGCATCTAGAGACACTTGGTGTTCGTGTTTCGCTATGGGATTTGCTTGTTACTCTTGGTAGTTGCTGCCACCTAGAAGGTTTTGAGCAGTGAGGATTTGTTGAGTGGAGATTGGTGATTGTCTTCGGCTCCGATCACGGTGACTATGAGGGGTGAAAGCTCTAGTTTTTTTGGTGAATTGATGAAACCCTAAGTGCTAACCTAGTTTATCAAGTGATCATGAGATAGGTAGCACATTCCAAGTGGTGAAGCAGATGAAGATCATGACATGATGATGGTGATGCCATGGTGATGATCAAGTGCTTGGACTTGAAAAGAAGAAAGAAAAAGATAAAAGGCTCAAGGCAAAGGTATAAATGGTAGGAGCCATTTTATTTTGGTGATCGAGACACTTAGTGAGTGTGATCACATTTAGGATCGATAGTCGTACTATTAAGAGGGGTGAAACTCATATCAAAATGCGGTTATCAAAGTGCCACTAGATGCTCTAACTCATTGCATATGCATTTAGGATCTAGTGGAGTGCTAACACCCTTGAAAAGGTTTGTGAAAATATGCTAACACATGTGCACAAGGTGATACACTTTGTGGTTGGCATATTTGAGCAAGGGTTAGGAACTTCACTAGTGCCCTAGATAGAAAAGATAGGGTCTCACAGAGTGGACCGAACGCTGGCCTTAACTAGACCGGCGTGTTCAGTCAGTAGAAGCAGTGAAGACACTGGCATCGGTCTTCGACCGGACGCTGGGTCACTTCATGACCAGACGCTGAGTGGGTGCATCCGGTCCCACTAACATGGCAGCACACAAAGGAGAAGTTGAGTGACCGAACGTTGGGTGAGTCCGGTCGTGATTTTTCGCTTCTGGTACCTTACTAGAAATGACTGGACACTGGTGTTGGTGCTTCTAGCCACTTTGAGCAGCGCATCCGGTCACTACTTAAATGTACTGATGACCGTTGAGATCGGGCGATCAACGTTTGAAGCCGATGACATGTGGCAAGCATCGGGCGACCGGACGCTAGGGTCCTACGTCGGGTTGATCTGATCGGAGCATCTGGTCACCCCGTGTTGTGCCTAGTGAAGGAGTACAACGGCTCTATTTTGTGGGGGCTTCTATTTAAGCCCCATGGCCGGCTCATGCTCACTCTCTTTGCCATTTGCATTGACATAGCAACCTTGTGAGCTTAGGCAAAGCCCTCCCACTCATCTCCATCATAGATTCAACATCTTTGCGAGATTGGGAGAGAATCCAAGTGCATTGCTTGAGTGTTTGCATCTAGAGGCACTTAGTGTTCGTGTTTCGCTACATAATTTGCTTGTTATTCTTGGTGGTTGCCACCACCTAGATGGCTTGGAGCAGCAAGGATCATCGAGCGGAGGTGGTTATTATCTCCGGCTCTGATCATGGTGATTGTGAGGGGTTCTTGACCTTACCCCGGCAGAGAGCCAAAAGGTACTTTAGTAAATTGCTCGTGGCTTGTGTGATCCTCATCTTGTGTTGGTTGTGCGGCACCCTATTGAGAGTTTAGCGTGTGAACCTCCAAGTGAGTGAATCACCACAATGAGGACTAGCTTGCTGGCAAGCAAGTGAACCTCAGTAAAAATAACTGTGTCATCATTTGATTCCAAGGTGATTGGTCTTCATTGGTATTCACTCTTGTGATTGATTGGTTCATTCCTCAACTCAGTGGTTTAACCATCTTGCTCTCTCTCTTTACATTACCGCAAACTAGTTGTCAAGCTCTTTAATGTAGCTAGTCATGAGAGCCTATTAGTTTGGTTAGTGTGGCTCTTTAGTTAGCCTTTGAGAGCATACTAACTTAGTGTAGTGACATAACCATTGTGTGGATAGCGACTATAGAAACTAGAATTATGGTAGGTGGCTTGCAATTTTAGTAGGCTAGCGCAACACTTGCTTCACCTCATAATTGTCTAACCAGTTTGCTAGGTGTTGTTTAGTAATTTTTAATAGGCTATTCACCCCCTCTAGCCATTAGGACCTTTCACATGCCAAACCCTCAATCGGATGCCACACAACCAACACAAGATGTGGATCACACAAGCCGCGAGCAATCCACTATAGTACCTTTTGGCTCTCCACCAAGGAAAGGTCAAGAACCCCTCACAGTCACCACAATCGGAGCTAGAGACAAGCACCTTTCTTCGCTCGACGATCCTCACTGCACCAAGCCATCTAGGTGGCGGCAACCACCAAGAGCAAAAAGTGAATCCCACAGCGAAACACGAATACCAAGTGCCTCTAGATATAATCACTCAAGCAATGCACTTGGATTCTCTCCCAATCTCACAAAGATGATGAATCTATGATGGAGATCAGTGGGAGGGCTTTGGCTAAGCTCACAAGGTTGCTATATCAATGCAAATGACCAAGAGAGTGTGCTTGATCTGGCCAAGGGGCTAAAATAGAAGTCCCCATGAAATAGAGCAGTTGGGCTCTCACTCTAGCCTGTTGCAGGGTGACCAGAAGAGCTAGTCAGATCGACTAGACGCACTAGCCCCAGCGTTCGGTCTCTGATCGCCATCCACGTGTCCGTTGTGTTCAACCTCGTGCGTATGATTCCAACGGTCAACTCGCTTCCTCGTATGTGTTAAAGAACGACCGGACATAGAATGCCAAGACTGGATGCACCACGACCATGTCCGCTTGCTTGCTTATCCGCGCGCCCAACACCATGACCTGACGCACCACCGTGCGACCTGACTCTGCACCACATCATGTCCGATCGGATCCAGTAAGGGTCCAATTATGATTTTCATCGATTGGATGCGTCCGCTCAACCTTGACCTAACATTGTCTAGCGTCCAGTCCATACTACCGCCATGCGCCAATAGAAATGCCACCACATCACCATACGTCAGCATCGATTGGACTCAACCACTGCGCATCCGATCGCTTTATTCCCGCAATGTCTAGTCATGAGACCAAAGCCGAGTCACTTCCCCACTACTGACTAGATGTGCAGGTCCAGCATCCGGTCCTATCGCAGAACCGACCAATTTATAAGAGTGCAAGTACAATGGCAGCCCGTAAGCGGTCGTACTGTCATACTTGAACCCATATAAACCCGGTAGTCCGTCGAGTACCACGACGGGTCTCGATAAACGATTTACAACAACCAAGATCGTACATGATTCAACATACATGCCACATATTACATAAAGTTCACAGATACATTTCATCATCAGAGTACGAATAAAAGTTATTACAAACCGAGTTTGATAGATAAAGCGTAAGCAATTAAGTTCGAAAATAAAGTTTCCAACATAGTTTGATACAGTGCCAAGTAGGATCACGGTCCACAAAAGCAAAGATAGGGATTAATAAAGAAGCCTACCCAAGGCTTACTCCTCATGCACGGTAGGATAGAAGCAACTCTTGCAATAACCATGATACACAGTGCCAACTGCAACAATGGGAAAATAAAACCCTGAGTACGAGAAGGTACTCAGCTAGACTTACCCCTCATAAACCAGAAATAAATCGACTCCAAGGATTATGCAAGGCTGTATAAGTGGAGATAACTCGACAACATTTTGCATAAAAGCAATTGACTTATTGTACAATTACGATTCCTTTATCAAGTTAATTATAACTATCCATTTCTAGGTTAGCAACTATCCTGTGCCAAACATGTGGTATATCAATTTAGAAGCATACAATAGTAACCATAGCAGGTATTGTAATTCCACATTCATCCGAACCATCCTGTTCCATAACACAGTTACTACGATGTTGGGACTAGCCAAGTTTCTCACTATCCAGGAGAGACGGCGATTCGAATCGATTTCAACCAGCTAGGAATTTATTCCTAACACAAACCCAGGCATACCGCGCGAAGGCAGCCTTAGGTCACCTTTGGTACAACTCAGGTCCACATTTCGTGGGTCCGTACCGTGCCGCACAATCTGGGACACCAGATGCCAGGACGTTCAGGCCTAGCCTGCCCTTGGGCTCAGTCTGATCGCCCCCCCGCAAGGAGCGCACAACAGAACGGGTCTCGGCCTGAGTTGAGCTACTCAGCTTCGCGGTCGGAATGAGTTATCTGGCCAGCTAAGTTAGAGGCATGCGTTCAATCTTGTTAGAAGTGCCAACAATAGTATGGTCCTTAATCGACACAGACGGGGATAGATCCACACCCAAGACCTCCATGTCTTGTTGCTTCTCTATCGACATCCCGCTCGGTCTCGATTTTCTTTTACCCCATAGTTCTGTTCCACGATAGCAAATATAGCCAACCATGCTCCGGTATCCACCTATATCTCGCAGGTGATAGGACATCACCCGACTTCTACCGGTCTAAGCATGGCTAAGCATATATTCGATCCTAGACCCATACCGGTTAAAGGTGTAATATCTGGACAAGGAATGTATATGCATCAAGTGGTTCCATTTAACTCTTATAACCTAATGCATCAATCATAAGTACTTAAGTAATCATTTGTAAAATACTGGGAGACTTAGAATGCTCCGGGGCTTGCCTCGCAGAAAGGAAGTGGAGCGGTGGTCAGGACACTCCGAAAGCTCTTTAGGATTCTGCTCCATGCCTTCGAGAGCTGCGACTTGAGGATTCTCATGCTGGTCCCCTTCCTCTACTTCGTCGAATTCCAGCAACGTTATTTCTTCCTCCGATCCTAGATGCATGAATATGGCATAAGATATTGCGAATGCATATATGTTAACAAGGGTAGTGTGATGATACATGAAGAATGCATTCTTGCAATTATTCTTATTAGCATGTGGTTTAAGTAACAACAAGTGCATCGCATTTACTGAGTAGGTGCATATCTCTTCTTGATTATGTAATTAATTACTTCGACAATGCATCTACTACTTCACCAAAAGTAGCTAATTGTTTTACTCATAACTGGAGTTCTAATTATCCAAATGCAGTGATCCTAGACTTTCTGGAAAGCTTATAAAATTACCTACAACTTTGTTATTAACCATTTTTATAGTAAACATCATTTTTATCATGCAACTTATCAAACTCCAGAATCTATCCGGAATCCTTCCAATTTGCATTACAGAGTAACAATACTTCTACTTCATGTAATCATTCAAAGTTTGACAACACAAAGTCTACCAACAGTTTAGGCATACTAAATACATCCAAGAAAATATAATGGTGAAGCCCAAACTATTTCTTTATATGCCTTTATTATTTTATTTAGATACATAGGTTAAATAATAAATATATATCAAATGTGCATCATAAATTCTTAAAAATTTACAGTGCCTTACTAATGCTACCAAAAGACTACTGCAAAAGTTTCAAGCCATTTTATATAGTAAAACATTCTATACAAAAAGGGCAAGGCAGAAAGGCTTGAAATAGCAAAAATAGAAAACCCTAGTGAATAGTGTCAAGCAATAGATTTCCTATTTTTCTTAGCATCCTTCTGGTACTAGGATAATCTCCAACAAATTTCATGAATATTGGATACCTAAATAATTTATGAAAATTCATACAAGGATCTCCTAATTATTAAAGGAAAATTTATAACTACAAATCTACTCATGCACTGACCCTGAAATTTTTACCAGAGCTCATACATGACAAGAATAGCTTACCACAAAAATTTCATAATTTTTGGAGCACAGAACTCTAGATATAAAATAAATAAATTTACATGCATTCAAAAACACATTTTAAACTTCCATTTAAATCTTCCAAAATTTCTACTGTAAGTGTCAAGATCATATTTTTCCTAAATACTACACTTCCTAGGGAACACTACCAAATTTATTTCACCATTTTTGAAGCTACCAAATTGGAGATCTAAAAATTACAAAACACACTCAAATCTGGAATATTTGAACTAGCTTTATAATATAGAGTCGCTGACAGCAGGGTCCCATTGGTCAGTAGGGCCCGGCTGTCATCGACGTAAAACAGGGGATGTCGCTTGCTACGGCGCTGGCGTGGCCAAAGCTCGTCGACGGCGAACTCGCCGACGGTGACATCACCACTAGGTTATCCCCGTGACCTAACGCGTCCATTGGACTACTTGGTGGGACCTCTCGTCGGAGCTAGTGACTACGGCGGCGATCATGGCGGAGCGGTGGCGCGGGATGACGGCATTACACCGGTGGAAGCCACGGTGGCTCAACCTAGAGCTCGGACGAGCATAACTGAACTACGGTGAATCTATCTCGCGCTCTATCGTGGCCCGCAGTGGTCGGGTTAGGTCCGACCACGGCAACGAAGGGTGGCGGCGGAAAGCTTCTTTTTTACACGTACTGTGGTGGCAGAATCTATTTCCATTCCAAAATCTTGTATGGCCCCACATATCTAGGTGAAAGCTTCTTTTTTATCCCAAATCTCTTCACACCTTTCATGGGCGATACTTTCAAGTATACATAGTCACCCACTTCAAAAGTTAGTGGTCTTCTTCTTCTATCAACATAACTCTTTTGTCTCGATTGAGCTGCCTTCATATGCTATTGGATGACACGTACTTGCTCTTCAGCTTCATTAACAAAGTCAATACCAAAGTATCTCCTTTCACTGGGCTCAATCCAATTCAATGGAGTTCTACATTTTCTGCCATACAATGCTTCAAATGGAGCCATCTTGATACTCGCTTGATAACTGTTGTTATAGGAGAACTCAGCTAAAGGTAACCATTTCTCCCATGAACCTTTTGAAGATATAACACAAGCTCTAAGCAAATCTTCTAGGATTTGGTTCACTCGCTCCGTCTGTCCTGAAGTTTGTGGATCGTATGCCGAACTTCTGATTAGCTTGGTTCCCAAAGCCTAGTGTAAGTGCTCCTAGAAACAAGCTATGAACTATGGTCCTCGATCTGAGATTATAGTCCTAGGTACTCCATGCAGTCTTACGATCTGAGAAACATATATCTCAGCGTATTTCCCAACTATATACCTTGTGTTCACGGTTATAAAATGTGCTGACTTGGTGAGACAATCAACAATAACCCATATTGAATCGTGACCTTGTGGCGTCATTGGAAGGCCTGTGATAAAGTCCATGCTGATTTCCTCCCATTTCCAACCTAGAATAGGCAATGGCTGAAGTAATCCGGTGGATTTCATATGAACAACTTTTACTCTACTGCAGTTATCACACCTAGCGACATAGGCTGCAATCTCTTTCTTCATCTTAGTCCACCAAAAATAGGTTTTCAAATCTTGATACATCTTACTACTACCCGGATGGATAGACAATTTGGACGAGTGAGCTTCATCTAAAATTTGATTCCTTAGCTCACGGTGTTTTGGTACAACAAGTCGGTCCTCAAACCATAAAACACCTCTTTCGTCCAATCTGAAATGCTTGGTCTCTTGCTCTTGCATTTTTCTTTTGATATGACTTATTCCTACATCTGTCTGCTGCAGCTCTATGATTTTGCTCTCAAGTGAACAACTGATCGTGATATTGTGTAGTACCGCAGGGTGTAACAAGTTGAATCCATCTTCCAATAATGCTTCTATAGTGTTGCAATGGGACTTTCGACTGAGTGCATCTGCTACTACATTAGCTTTTCCCGGATGGTAATGCACTTCTAAATTGTAGTCCTTAATCAGCTCTAACCATCTTCGTTATCTCATGTTCAGCTCTGGTTGAGTAAAGATATACTTGAGACTTTTGTGGTCAGTATATATATGACATACATTGCCCAACAAATAATGTCTCCATATCTTTAATGCATGAACAACTGCTGCAAGTTCTAAATCATGTGTAGGGTAGTTGACTTCATGCTTTCTCAATTGCCGAGAAGCATATGCAATAACTCTTCCTTCTTGCATAAGCACACATCCCAAACCTATTCCTGATGCATCACAAAATACATCGAAAGACTTTTCAATGTCTGGTTGTGCTAGCACAGGTGCTGTAGTCAACAAAGTTCTGAGGGTGTGAAAAGCTGCTTCACATTCTGGTGTCCATTTGTACTTCTCATCTTTCTAAAGTAGTTTGGTCATAGGCTTAGCTATTTTTGAGAAATCTGGAATGAAACGGCGATAATATCCTGCTAACCCTAGAAAACTCTGAACTTCATGAACCAAAGTTGGGGCTTTCCAATCCATGACCTCTTGTACTTTTGATGGGTCTACAGAGATTCCATCCCTTGATAAGATGTGACCTAAGAAAGGTACTTTGCTCAACCAAAATTCACACTTGCTAAATTTCGCATATAGCTTATGCTCCCTCAATCTGGATAAAACAATTCTCAGATGCTCTTCATGATCTGACTCATTTTCTGAATAAATCAATATATCATCGATAAACACAACCACGAACTTGTCGAGCTCGGGCATGAATACTAAGTTCATCAGGTACATGAAGTAGGCTGGAGCATTTGTTAGTCCGAAAGACATAACCAATTACTCATATAAGCCATACCTAGTATAGAAAGCAGTTTTAGGTATATCCTTCGGTCTGATCTTGATCTGATGGTAGCCTGATCTCAAGTCAATTTTGGAGAATACCTTTGCCTTCGCTAGCTGATCGAACAAGATGTCTATGCGGGGCAATGGATATTTATTCTTGATGGTCATAGCATTGAGTGTTCTGTAATCTACACACATTCTCAGTGACTTGTCCTTCTTTTTCACAAACAAGGCTGGACATCCCCACGAAGATGAGCTAGGTTGGATAAGACCCTTGTCCATTAGATCTTGTAATTGAACCTTAAGTTCCGCTAACTCATTGGGTGGCATTCTATAGGGCCTTCTTGATATGGGTGCCGTACCTGGCACTAACTCGATCTTAAATTCCACATCCCTATCAGGTGGTAAGCCTGGTAATTCCTCTAGAAATACATCCAGAAACTCACAAACCATTGGGATATTACAAAGTGTGGTGGTTTGGATAGCACAAGCTAAATGTTGGAGTTTGAAATTGCGGGAGAGTGGTACTAGAAAAGCATTCCCTCCTGTGGGTTCTCTCAACATAATAGTACGGGTGCTAGTGTCAATAAGAACACCATGATCTTTCATCCAATTCATGCCTAAGATTACACTTATCAATAACCCGGGCAATATTATCAAATCCGTTGTGTACTCCCTCCCTTGTATAGAGATGAGTACATTTTTGACTATCATTTTTGTAGTAATAGTACCCCCTGCTAAACTTATATTATAACCCCTTTGCTTACTTCAATTATTTCTTGATCATGTCTAGATGCAAATGCTTGACTCATAAATGAATGAGAAGCTCCCGAATCAAATAAAACAATAGCGGGATGCTTGTTGACGAGAAACATACTAGCCGTGACAACTTCTCCAGCGGGCACTTCCTCAACAGCGGTATAATGCATGTATCCTGGACGTGCCCTTGCATTCGCCTACCTCTGATTGTTCTTATTTGGGTTGCCATTCTTCTTGGGGTGGGGGCATTCCTTGGCCCAATGACCCATTTGGTTGTAGTTGAAACATGGCTGATTATTCCTAGGTCCTGTGGAGCTCCCCTGACTGCAGTCCCTTTTGGTAAGGCAATAGTGAATGCCTTACATAATGGTTTCTGTGGCCTGTTATTTTGAGCTTTAGGTGGTGGAGGCCTAAACTTGGGTGCAGGTAGATGGAATTGTGGCCTAGCTATGATAGGCACTTTTGACTGTGAAGATCCGGAGGCACCTGCCTCATATGCCCTCTTGCGATCCTTAGCAACGGCATGCATGTTATTGTGGTTTTCTTGGGTCAAGGCATCACTAATAAACTCATTGTACGTGGCACACCTAGAATTGGCCATGGTCTTCATCAGTTTGGTACCCAGACCCCGCTTGAAACTCTCTATCTTTTTCTCCTCAGTATCCACAAAACCTAGAGCGTATCTGGACAGGTTGTTGAATGCGTGCATATATTCTGTGAGGGTCTTCGTTCCTTGAGTGAGCCTCATAAATTCAGCTGCTTTCATGCGCATTAGGCTCGGGGGAATATGATGTCCCCTAAAAGCTAGCTTGAACCGTTCCTAGGTCACTCGTGCATTAGCAGGCAGAGACGACAAGAAATGTGTCCACCAGATCCCTGCTGGTCCTTGTAGCTGATGAGAAGCATACCTAGCTTTCAGATGCTCTGTGACCCTTAGCAGATGAAACTTCTGCTCAATGGTATTGAGCCACTCGTCAGCCTGTAGTGGTTCCTCAGCCACCTTGAAGATTGGAGGCTTCGTATCTAGAAATTCCTTGAATGTACTATGCTGATTTGGCTTGGCCCCTGGTTGGTGTGGGTGGCCACGAGCGGCGTTTTACGCGATGAGGCGTAGAGCTTCTTCCATTGTCCTTTGGCTCCCCAAGAACTGGGTAAAGAACTCCGAAGCAGACGGTAGCGGCGGTGGTGGTAAGTCATCATTATTGCCATCGTGGCCGCTACCAGCTCCTGCACGGGTGCGCGTCATCTGCGAAGTTGCAACAATAAGCGATTATTGTTTGATGCCACAAGATTGCAGATGAATCATAATCATGCCAAACTGAAATTACTAGAGAAAATTCTCAAATTCACAATAAAAACAGAGGCATAACAATTCATTCTCACAACATGACATCACCAATTTGATCGCTCATCGGACTCATAGCACGTTAATATCCAAATCATAAGCTCAGATAGCTCAACTGGAATTAGGGTTTTAACCGGACGTGCGATAGTCATGCAAATAACAATTTTACATGAGTTCAAATTACCCATACCAATTCCAAACTATCGGTCCATTACAAATCCAAGGATGATATATCAGGCACTTATACTAAATACTACATGGTCTAATCCTTGTCATGATCACTATCGAGGTTAGAAATAGGACCATCTCCTTCCTCAGGCTCCACCTCTTCCTCTTCTGATTCTGCTTTCCCTTCCTACCAGAAGGGCGGTTGCGTGCGGGCTGGTATAGTGAGCCGCACCTTGTACCATGGCTGTCCTTCCAGGTACTCATCAACATGTACACTTGGTGAGACAAGGCCATAATGGATAAGAGTTACATAACCGAGTAAGAAATTTATAAGGGGAGGAACAATGTAATTATGTGAATGATAATTATCATGATGCATGCTCGTTCTGTATGTCCTCACAAACTTAGGAAAATTTTGTTTCTAATGGTAGACACAGTGGCATACATACGTTCTCTCATATATAGCGTAACTAGTCGAGCTACACGTTTCGTTGTTAGTGTACCTGCATAAAATTTCATTTCAGCCCAAACCCATAATGAAATATGCAGAATGTAATTTAAATACTTCCATATATGTATACCCATACATATACTTCCGTATCAAGCTACCCGATAACAATTTAAACCCACAATTAAATACGTACCCTATACACATGCAAGCATGCATACATAGCCATACCAAAGCTAACTCTCCCCGACCGCACGCTCACATCTCGCGGTCATACTCTCATCATCTTACCTTGGCGTAGAGGCAGTTGATCCATACATTACCATTCAAGTGAATGGCATCCATACAATAGCACGCCATATGGACGATGAAGTAAAAACCCCCATGTTAGTACTTAAATAGCCACCTAATAGTCCTTAATTTGGGCATAAGGAAAGTGATCATTGGCACACTTTAGATTTCAAGTACCTATTAATATAACTATTAGTTGCTAGAGAAGGGTTTTTGGAAACAAAAACTTTTGTTTTAAATACACATGTGACAATTAACGTTGAACCTTGCTCTGATGCCAGCTGTTGTAGAACCGACCAATTTATAAGACTACAAGTACAATGGCAGCCCGCAAGCGGTTGCACTGTCATACTTGAACCCATATAAACCTGGTAGTCCGTCGAGTACCACGATGGGTCTCGATAAACGATTTACAACAACCAAGATCGTACATGATTCAACATACATGCCACATATTACATAAAGTTCACAGATACATTTCATCATCAGAGTATGAATAAAAGTTATTACAAACCGAGTTTGATAGATAAAGCGGAAGCAATTAAGTTCGAAAATAAAGTTTCCAACATAGTTTGATACAGTGCCAAGTAGGATCACGGTCCATAAAAGCAAAGATAGGGATTAATAAAGAAGCCTACCCAAGGCATACTCCTCATCCACAACGGGATAGAAGCAACTCTTGCAATAACCATGATACACAGTGCCATCTGCAACAATGGGAAAATAAAACCCGGAGTACGAGAAGGTACTCTGCTAGACTTACCCGTCATAAACCAGAAATAAATCGACTCCAAGGATTATGCAAGGTTGTATAAGTGGAGATAACTCGACAACATTTTGCATAAAAGCAATTGACTTATTGTACAATTACGATTCCTTTATCAAGTTAATTATAACTATCTATTTCTAGGTTAGCAACTATCCTGTGCCAAACATGTGGTATATCAATTTAGAAGCATACAATAGTAACCATAGCAGGTATTGTAATTCCATATTAATCCGAACCATCCTGTTCCATAACATAGTTACTACGATGTTGGGACTAGCCAAGATTCTCACTATCCAGGAGAGACGGCGATTCGAATCGATTTCAACCAGCTGGGAATTTATTCCTAACACAAACCCAGGCATACCGCGCGAAGGCAGCCTTAGGTCACCTTTGGTACAACTCAAGTCCACATTTCATGGGTCCGTACCGCACTGCACAATCTGGGACACCAGATGCCAGGACGTTCAGGCCTAGCCTACCCTTGGGCTCAGTCTGATCGCCCCCTCGCAAGGAGCGCACAACAGAACAGGTCTCGGCCAGAGTTGAGCTACTCAGCTTCGCAATCAGAACGAGTTATCTGGCCAGCTAAGTGAGAGGCATGTGTTCAATCTTGTCAGAAGCGCCAACAACAGTACGGTCCTTAATCGACACAGACGGGGATAGATCCACACCCAAGACCTCCATGTCTTGTTGCTTCTCTATCGACATCCCGCTCGGTCTCGATTTTCTTTTACCCCATGGTTCTGTTCCACGATAGCAAATATAGCCAACCGTGCTTCGGTATCCACCTATATCTCGCAGGTGACAGGACATCACCCGACTTCTATCGGTCTAAGCATGGCTAAGCATATATTCGATCCTAGACCTATACCGGTTAAAGGTGTAATATCTGGACAAGGAATGTATATGCATCAAGTGGTTCCATTTAACTCTTATAACCTAATGCATCAATCATAAGTACTTAAGTAATCATTTGTAAAATACTGGGAGACTTAGAATGCTCCGGGGCTTGCCTCGCAGAAAGGAAGTGGGGCGGTGGTCAGGACACTCCGAAAGCTCTTCAGGATTCTGCTCCACACCTTCGGGAGCTGTGACTTAAGGATTCTCATGCTGGTCCCCTTCCTCTACTTCGTCGAATTCCAGCAACGTTATTTCTTCCTCCGATCCTAGATGCATGAATATGGCATAAGATATTGCGAATGCATATATGTTAACAAGGGTAGTGTGATGATACATGAAGAATGCATTCTTGCAATTTTTCTTATCAGCATGTGGTTTAAGTAACAACAAGTGCATCGTGTTTATTGAGTAGGTGCATATCTCTTCTTGATTATGTAATTAATTACTTCGACAATGCATCTACTACTTCACAAAAAGCAGCTAATTGTTTGACTCATAACTGGAGTTCTAATTATCCAAATGCAGTGATCCTAGACTTTCTGGAAAGCTTATAAAATTACCTACAACTTTGTTATTAACCATTTTTATAGTAAACATCATTTTTATCATGCAACTTATCAAACGCCAGAATCTGTCCGGAATCCTTCCAATTTGCATTATAGAGTAACAATACTTCTACTTCATGTAATCATTCAAAGTTTGACAACACAAAGTCTACCAATAGTTTAGGCATACCAAATACATCCAAGAAAATATAATGGTGAAGCCCAAACTATTTCTTTATATGCCTTTATTATTTTATTTAGATACATAGGTTAAATAATAAATATATATCAAATGTGCATCATAAATTCTTAAAAATTTATAGTGCCTTACTAATGCTACCAAAAGACTACTGCAAAAGTTTCATGCCATTTTATACAGTAAAACATTCTATACAAAAAGGGCAAGGCAGAAAGGCTTGAAATAGCAAAAATAGAAAACCCTAGTGAAGAGTGTCAAGCAATAGATTTCCTATTTTTCTTAGCATCCTTCTGGTACTAGGACAACCTCCAACAAATTTCATGAATATTGGATTCCTAAATCATTTATGAAAATTCATACAAGGATCTCCTAATTATTAAAGGAAAATTTATAACTACAAATGTACTCATGCACTAACCCTGAAATTTTTACCAGAGCTCATACATGACAAGAATAGCTTACCACAAAAATTTCATAATTTTTGGAGTACAGAAACTCTAGATATAAAATAAACAAATTTGCATGCATTCAAACGCACATTTCAAACTTCCATTTAAATCTTCCAAAATTTCTACTGTAAGTGTCAAGATCATATTTTTCCTAAATACTACACTTCCTAGGGAACACTACCAAATTTATTTCACCATTTTTGAAGCTACCAAATTGGAGATCTAAAAATTACAAAACACACTCAAATCTGGAATATTTGAACTAGCTTTATAATATAGAGTCTCTGACAGCAGGGACCCATTGGTCAGTAGGGCCCGCCTGTCATCGACGCAAAACAGGGGATGACGCTTGCTACGGTGCTGGCGCGGCCAAAGCTCACCGACGGTGAACTCGCCGGCAGTGACATCATCACTAGGTGATCCCCGTGACCTAACGCGTCGATTGGACTACTTGGTGGGACCTCTCGTCGGAGCTAGCGACTACGGCGGTGATCATGGCGGAGCGGTGGCGCGGGACGACGGCGTTACACCGGTGGAAGCCATGGCGGCTCAACCTAGAGCTTGGACGAGCATAACTGAACTACGGTGAATCTATCTCGCGCTCTATCGTGGCCTGCAGTGGTCAGGTTAGGTCCGACCACGGCGACGGAGGGTGGTGGCGGAGCTCCGGCAAGCTTGCGCACAGCGCTGTGGCTTACCGAGCTCTATCAGCGGGCACTGGGGGAAGCAGTGGGTTGCTAGGGTGGCGGTGGTGCTGTTGTGGTGATGGAGAAGCAGCGAGGTCAGCCGGTGATTGGCAACGGCGATGGCAGGGAGCGGCGCTACTGCTTCGGCGCTGCGAACGGCGAAGGAGGAGCCGGGAAAGGAAAATGAAGGCGTGGACAGGAGCGAGCGGTAGCTGGGGTGATAACGGCTGGCTCTGGTGCATCGTGGCCTGTGTAGTCAGGGCAACGGCGATGCGCGGCCATCGCTGCCTCCACACGGTGGCCCTGTCCTGGCGATGGTCGGCCACTGTGCCGAGCGATTCAGTGAGTCAGTCAATCCGAAGCTGAGCCTGACAGCGAGTTTTTCATTTGAATTATCTCCCGATACAAAGCCATTCAGTGAATGATTCCAAAACAAAAGTTGTAGTCCTAAGTACCATCTATAATCATTGTTCAATGAACTCATGCTAAATCACAACCAAAACTGAGTAAAATCATGACCAAGGTCAGCCTATCAGTCGGTCAGTTAACAAGGACTTGGCAAATTTTGTTAAGTGCTGACATGTTGATTTTTCTGATCCTTGTGATCCAATTTCAAACATGTTAGGAGCTGAATCATTCAATGACCCAAGAATAAAAGTTGTTCCTTATACCTAATACTACAACTTTGCTTTAGTGACCACCTCCATGCAAGGTCTCTAACACCTAGTTCAAACTTGGTCAAACATGTCACATTTAAAGAATGGTATGTTTCAAACTATGGCTTAATGACCTAATTACCCCTAAGCATGAATATCAAAGGTATTCATAATGATACTCCAAACATGTTTAAGCAAATTGCAAGGTCATACAATCATTTCATGTATTAGCCACTCATAGTGCTATTTAGTTTAATCACATGAAAGCTTAAGTGTTGGTTCATGAAAGGTGACCATGAACAATGTCCTATTTGCTAACCTAGGTGTTGCTACATGTTTGTGTGACTCACATCCACCAAGTACATGTGTACACTCATGATCATATGCATATACACATGGAGACATGAAATAATGAGAAAAGTTGCATATGTTCAAGGAAACATGCGATAACAAGCAAAGGTTGCAGATGTTTCAATTGTAAATGCTTGTTTATGAATGCTTGATGCTTATGCTCATGTTATGCAAGTCAAGTTGTGTAAGGCTAACACCTAAGGTGTTACAGTCCTGCGTCCAGTCATCTTTAGTGACTTCCTTGACTTTCCAAACTTCACCACCCTTGCTCAAGTGCGCCAACCACCAAGTGTAACACCTTGTGCACATGTGTTAGCATATTTTCACAAACATTTTCAAGGGTGTTAGCACTTCACTAGATCTAAATGCATATGCATGAGTTAGAACATCTAGTGGCACTTTGATAACCGCATTTCAATAAGAGTTTCACCCCTCTTAATAGTATAGCTATCGATCCTAAATGTGATCACACTCGCTAAGTGTCTTGATCACCAAACCAAAAAGCTCCTATGAAGTTTTACCTTTGCCTTGAGCTTTTTGTTTTTCTCTTTCTTCTTTTCTAAGTCCAAGCACTTGATCACCATGGTCACCACACCATCATCATGATCTTCACCATTGCTCCACCACTTGTAATAGTGCTACCTATCTCATGATCACTTTGATAAACTAGGTTAGCACTTAGGGTTTCATCAATTCACCAAAACCAAACTAGAGCTTTCAATCTCCTTTTTGGTAATTGATGACAACCCTTTCACAAAGATATGAATTAAAATTCATTTGAATCCATGTTGCTTGCCCAAGCATATTTACCATGTGTAAAAGGATATGGACAAGTTTCATGAATCCCATAGGTAGCATTTGCTCCCCCTACATATCTGCTAAGAGTTTGGATTGAAGCTTGCACATATGCATAGATTAGAGTTTTTAGGAAGTAATGTCTACCAAATGATGCTAAGGTATAAGAGATGGACCTTTGAAGCGTGATACCAATCAGAGTGCACCAAATATACCATCCTTAGCGCCATTAGTAACTAGACATACACAAAAACTAGAATACCCAGTGAGACCAACATTAGAAGCAAGGGTCTAGTTTTCACAATTTAAACATAAGTCTAGTTACTCAACCTATGCATGCTAGTTTTTCATTTCATCAATCAATCCTACAACTAGCGTACACCACACAAGCATGGAATTTTAAATTAAAACTTGTGCCATGCAACACATTCAAATGCCTCAATCTTGTTTATATCAATCAAGTTTATGAGCTTGCTCCCCCTATGTCAAAGTTCTCCCCCTTAGTGATTACTTCTCCCCCTATCACTTTATATCTTTGTTTCTCTCCCCCTTTGTCATTAATGACCACAAAGGTTTAATTTTGGATAGGTTCAGATTATCAATGTAAATAAATGGGGTGAAGATCATTTTCCCAAATTTGGTTTAATCTAGAACACTTGCCAAAGATATTTAACTCGGTTTGATCCAAGGACAAGCTTCTTTACACCTCAATTCAAGGGTTATCTTATACCATGTTGAGTTAAACACTTATAGCATAGTTTCTAGATTAAACACTAGGTTCACAAGCCCACAAACATGTCATATGCTACCACTAGATCAAGTCAAGCATAGAAGCAATAGTGGTACCATACAAGCATCAATTTCGTTTGATTTTTAATGAATGAGCCTATAAGACATGAGGAATGACTAGATGCACTAAACTAGTCCTTAGCAAAGGATGTATGCATGCCAATCAACTTTTACCTTGGATTGCTCAAAAGAGAGGCATGTCATATAAGTGAGGGGTGCATCAACACATATTTGAGAAATTCAATATGTTCAACTCATTCCTTAGCTTGCAAAACCTCTTCTCATCCAATGGCTTGGTGAATATGTCGGCAAGTTGATCTTCGGTGCCCACACTCTCAATGCAAGTATCCCCATTTTGTTGATGATCTCTAATTAAATGGTGGTGGACATCAATGTGCTTTGCTCTTGCATGTTGAACCAGATTGTTGGCTATCTTGATTGCACTCGCATTATCACATAGCAATGGTACTTTCCTGAACTTGATTCCAAAGTCATTCAAGTAGCCTTTATCCAAAGTATTTGTGCACAACAACTACCGATGGATATGTATTCAGCTTCGGCGGTTGATAATGCAACACTATTTTGCTTCTTTGATGACCATGAAACAAGTGATCTTCCCAACAATTGATATGTGCCCAAGGTGCTCTTCCTTTTAACCTTTCATCTTGCATAATCTGAGTCGAAGTATCCAACTAGCTCAAACTTTGCTCCTTTGGTGATCCTAGTTGCATCTCGCATAATCCTAGTTGGTTACTTCGTGGGAACCCATGGGATCTAAAGCTTTTTTTCTGATAAAAATGGAGGGGCTGAGCCATGCCATGATTTTCCTCTATGGACAAGCCATGGTGCTCAGTGAGTTGTTAACAGGCTAGTCCGAGTGGTGCCCCAGCATTCCATTTGTGGGGGTCTCGCTTAGGTCAGCTGGTGACCGACTCTAGATTCTCAGCGGTCAATCCATATAGTTCTCAGGTCCGTTCGATCGGTCCTGAGAGCTCTCTGCCTTTCTTCAAGGAAAAAACATGGATCATATCCATCCGAGGCTCGAACATGGGCCGGGACGCCCACGGCCCTCATGCGCCTAGGTACTGGCCACTAGCGGGTCCATCCTTTTCCACCCCTCACTCCAAAGGTGAAACCTGGTACCGCCTCATCGAGGAGGCGTGGTTACATGGGGAGGTGATAGATCAGCTCAATGCCACCTAGCAGAGGGTGGTCGAGCTGACTCCCCTTGCTGAGGAGGTGGCCAATCTTTAGTCATGGGTAGACGAGGCCCATCGGGATGCTGATGAGGCCGAGAAGGCATTCAAGGCCCTGTCGGTGAGGTCACGGATGGATGATGAAGATGTCACCATGGTCAGGAAGGAGCAGGATGAGTTGCTCCAGAAGGACGCTAAAACCCGCCAGTGGATCCTTGTCCTACTAAGCGAGGTTGATAAAGAAAGGGATCTAAGGCTGGGGGCCGAAGAGAAGCTCGTGGCCCTAGAGAAAAGGGTGAGCCTAGAAGCCATGGCGGTCGCTCAGCCATGCAAGGAGCTGGATGAGCTGATCCAAACCATGGAGAGGCTAGCGCAGCTCACTAGGAGCGCAACCAGGCTTTCCGAGAGCTAACCAAGCCTACCAAGAGTGTGATGATTTGCAGCAGAAAGTTGGCTCCCTCTAGGCCGAGCTTGAAAGGGAGACAACATGGAAGCTGGAGGCTGAGAGCGTATCTACTAGGCTGGCTATGGATCTCACCGAGGAAAGGAGAAAACTTTAGGCAGAGAGTGACGAGCTCGGTATCCTAAGTGTTGCCCTCAGAGTGGTCTATGATGACCATGAGGTGGTGTGGTCGGAGGGGACCAACTCACTCATGGCTCGTGCCGTCGAGATCACGGCTTGGGTGCACTAGCTCGAGAGGAATGCCCTTCACGCTAGGGTCAATCAGTCCTTCATGATTGCTCATTCTCATTGTGGGGATAACATCAATCTAGAGGCGATGAGCCATGGCTACGTGCCTAGTTGTGAAGTTCACGAGCTGGAGGAGATGGAAACAGCGGTGGCTCCCCTTTCACAGGACCTGGCGGACATGATAGAAGGCATAGTTCTCCCCTAGAGGGGCTAGTTAGTTAAATAGGTCGGGCAGTCATTCTTGTAATAAGCGGACAAGTTCTGACCCTTGTGCTTTGTTTAAACAAACTTGTTATTTCATTTGAACAAATTTGTTCTTTCTTCCTATTTGTGTGTAAAAAGGGGTTAATGCATTCTAACCCTTCCTGTTGTTATGACCGTAGAGCTTAAGGTGTGGGCGAGAAACTCTGATTGCGCTGGTAAGCAAGAGTGCCATAGCCGCTAGGGTGTAGGTTTCTTGTAGTCTGACCAGCCTTACTCAGTTATTCATTTCCGCAAACCTTGCCTCTAGGTTTTTAACATGAGGAAGGGGTCGAGCATGGCGACTATTTTAGAAAGGGTATATATATACAATTATCAGCCCCCGAGTGAGACCCAACCCCTTGCCATTGCCGGGGTCGGGTTTCACTAAAGATCAAGAGATACGATAGTGAAACTAGTAGGAGAAAGCGTCTCTTGTTTTAGAAATATTATCCTTAGTTTTTTGCACATATCCCCTTCCAAGGATCTGAGCCATCGTTCTATGACCACGCATTCGGTCTCCTTATGAGTCCAACTTTCCTCAAGCCCCTGCGCGTAGCGGGGGTCTAGTCGAGGGTCGGCTCATCTTTACAATCGTTAGCATGTCCGTGGTTTTCACAACCGAAGGGGTTGAGCTAATGTCACTTGCCTCGATGGCTCGAGTGTCCCACTTGGTGAGCTCGCTAATGAGCATGTCTGAGTGGAATCCAGGTCCATCGTTCATGATGGGGTCAGCATAGCACTCAGGTGGCATGTTGCCCTCCCCTCGATGGAGATTCTATGGGCTTGGCTCAAGGAAGGATCGAACAAGAAGGTCGAGATGACCCTATCCGCTTCCGAGCAGATTGGGCATAGGCCACTAGGGCTCATCTACGTTTTCTCCCCTAGCTCTATTTGACGCGAGGCGGCCTCGAGCACTTCATGGGCTAGCCTTCAAACCTCGATCGGTCACCAGTCATTTCGAATGAGATGAATACCACTTTGTGATGCGACACGAAGCGCTGCGATGTAATAATTGCATATGCGATGCTTGGATGTATGGGATGAAATGTATGGATGATTGTATGAATGAATGTATGAAAGCATGCATGGGAATGGATGAATGAATGATCCTGCACTGGAAAAGTAGAACAGGGGTTGGTAAAGTTACCTCGATGGATCGAGTGACGGATTCAAGGAGCTCTTATCGAATATGTCCGAGTGGAATTCGGGCCCATCATTCGTGATGGAGTTGGCATAACCCGCATGGGGCGTCCCACTGCTCCTTACCCGTCTCTCGGTAGTGGCCCAAACCGTCTGATCGACTTGGGTGGCCTACTGGCCTCTCCTCGATGGAGATTCCATAGGTGGGCCCCTCCAAACCCTTCCTAGGAAGGTAGAGGCTAAAGCTCGGAGTGCGGGTAGCTAACTCTGATCATGCTGGTGAGCAAAAACACCGTAGCCACTAGGGCATAGGTTTCTTATGGTCTGACTAGTTTTACTCAGCATTTGTCTCCGCAAACCTTGCCTCTAGCTTTTAATGTGAAAAAGGGCCAGGCATGGAGAATGTCTATTGAATAGACATACTTTTACCAGCCCCCGAGTGAGGACTGACCCCTGGCCATTGCTGGGATCGGGCGTCACTTAGAGATCATGGAGTCGGTAGCGAAACCAATAGGAGAAGACGTGTGTAAATTAAGGGTGACCTATTTCTCGGCAGCGGCCCAAGCCGTCCGATTGACTTGGGTAACCCACTGGCACAGGACTTACCTTGGTGGCTTGAGTGATGGGTTCGAGGAGCTCTTACCGGATATGTTCGAGTGGAATCTAGGTCCATCATTTGTGATGGGGTTGGCATAACCCGCATGGGTTGTCCTACTGCTCCTTGCCCATATCTCAATGGTAGCCCAAACCGTCTGACTGACCTAGGTGAACCGCTAGTGCAGGACTTTCTTGCGGAGATAGAGGATGAGATCATCCTCCCCAAAAATTTAGTTAGGCAGATAAGCCAGGCGGCGAACTCGTAACTAGTGAACAAGCTCTTAAATTTTGTTTTGGCCAAATAGATTTTTAGTCCTTCTCCCCATTTTGTACAAAAAGGTTAATGCGCTCTGACCCTCTCCATTGTTAAGGCTATAAAGCTTGGGGTGCGGGTGAACAAACTTTGATCACGCTGGTAAGCAAAAACGCCATAGCCGCTGGGGCATAGATTTCTTGTAGTCCGACTAGTTTTACTCAGCGTTCATTTCCGCAACCCTTGCTTCTAGGCCTTAACATGAGAGAGGGTTGGGCATAGAGAATGTTTCCCAAGTGGATATACTCTTAGACGCGTACCAACTCTTTTTATAGTTAAGGCTAGAAAGGTCGGGGTGCGGAAAAAACTATGATCATGCTGGTGAGCAAAAACACCATAGCCGCTGGGGCATAGGTTTCTTGCAGTCTTACCAGTTTTACACAGCGTTTGATTCCACAACCCTTACTTCTGGGTCTTAACGTGAGAAAGGGTTAGGCGTAGAGAATGTTTACCAGATAGATATGCTCATATCAGCCCCTGAGTGAGGCTTGACCCCCTGTCGTTGCTAGGGTTTGGTGTCACTAAAGATCGGGGAGTTGGTAGCAAAACTAATAAGAGAAAGTGTGCATATATTAAGGGAAAAAACAACGCAGCTATTCGATGTTCCAGGCATTGACGAAGACTTTGTCGTTGATGGTCTTGAGCTTGCAGGTGCCTGGTCGGAGCACCTCCGCGATGATGTATGGTCCCTCCCATGGTGGAGAGAGCTTATGGCGGTTCTTGTTGCTCTGGACAAGGGAGCACTAGGTCCCCAACGTTAAACGGTCGACCCCACACTCAATGGCTATGGTACCAGTGTAACGCTTGCTAGTACTTGGCTGAGCGAAGGAGGGCAACATCATGTGCTTCATCTAGCTAGTTCATGGAATCCTCAAGGGACGCCTTGGCTCCTTGTTCATCATACGCCCTGACCCTTGGCGCTCCATAATCAAGGTCGGTCGGGAGGATAGCATCGGAACTGTAGACCATGAATAATGTTGTGTAGCCGATGGCCCGGCTCAGGGTCGTCCTTAGGCTCTAGAGCACCACAGGAAGCTCTGTGACCCATCGTCCACCAAACTTATTCAACCGGTGGAAGATCCTAGGTTTGAGGCCTTGTAGGACCATGTCGTTTGCGCACTCGACCTACCTATTCATGCAGGGGTGCGCCATGGTGGCCCAATCGACATGGATGTGGTATTCATCGTAGAATTAGAGGAACTTCTTTCCAGTGAACTACGTGCCATTGTCTGTGATGATGGAGTTTGAGACCCCAAAGCGATGGATGATGTCGAGGAAGAACAACACGGCTTGCTCAAACTTGATTGCAGAGATTGGTCGAGCCTCTATCCACTTTGTAAACTTGTCTACGGTGACAAGCAAGTGCACATAGCCCCCGAGTGCCCTCTTGAGAGGTCCAACCAGATCGATCCCCTAGACCACGAACGACCACATGATGGGGATTGTTTGGAGTGCTTGGGCTGGTAGGTAGGTCTGCCGAGCGTAGTATTGACACCCTTTGTAGGTGCACATGATATGTGTTAGCGTTGGCTATTGTGGTCGGCTAGTAGAAGCCTTGCCGAAATGCGTTTCTGACTAGGGTTCTAGGCGTGGCATGGTGACCGCAGACCCCACCATGGATATCACTCAGCAACCGCTTCCCTTGTTCGATGGGGATGCAGCACTATAGGATCCCAGTGTGGCTTTGCCTATAGAGCTAGCTCTCAATATGGAAAAAGGAGTTGGCGCAACACACTAGCCATCGGGCCTCCATTTTGTCCGTTGGCAGTGCCTCACGGAGGAGGTAGTCGAGGTAAGGCATCCTCCAGTTGGCCAGAGGGTCGGGCTCTATTGCTAGATCCTCATCAAGCTCCATGACTTTGGGTTTGGATGGAGCCAATGGTTGGTTAGCCCCTGAGCCCAGGGCAGGTGTCCCATCACTGGCTTGTTCTGGCTCCTTGTAGCAAACCAAGGGCTTATATTGATCGCTAGCAAAATGCCCGTTGACATCGGCCCTCGGCTGGACGCCATTTTTGCCAGCACGTCAGCCGCCTCGTTGAGATGCCTTGGGATGTGATTGAGCTGAGACTATCAAACTTGTCCTCCAGCTAGCATACCTCTTGGCAATATGCAGCCATCTTGACATTGTGGTAGCTTCATTCCTTCATGACTTGGTCGATGACTAGCTGGGAGTCACCCCAGACATCAAGCCGTCGGATACCTAGTTCGACAGTGATGCGTAGGCCGTTGATGAGTGTCTCATACTTAGCCACATTGTTGAAGGAGGGGAAATGGATGCAAACCATGTATGTCATGCGTACCCTGAGGGGTGAAACAAAGACTAGCCCCGCGTCAGCGCATTTCTTCATCAGCGATCCATCAAAGTACATCATCCAATACTCTTGGTCGATGACTGCTGGTGGCATTTGGACCTCAGTCTACTTTGCAATGAAATTAGCCAGCACTTGGGAATGATGGCCGTCCGACGGGCATACAAAATGCCTTGACCCATCAGCTCGAGTGCCTACTTCGCAATTCTTCCTATGGCATCTAGGTTTTGGATGACCTCACCAAGAGGGAAGGACGTCACGATCGTCACCGGATGTGACTCGAAGTAGTGACCTAATTTCCTCTTGGCGATGATAATGGCATACAGGAGTTTTTGGATTTGGGGGTAGCGAATCTTAGAATCGGATAAGACCTTGCTAATGAAGTACACGGGACGCTGCACTTTGAGGGCATGTCCCTCTTCTTCTCGCTCCACCACTAGGGCGGAGCTGACCACTTACATGGTGGCCGCAATGTAGAGCAGAAGTGGTCCCCCATCAGTCGAAGGGACCAGGATTGGGGCCTTCATCAGAAGCTGCTTGACCGTGTCAAGTGCCTCCTAGGCCTCGGGCGTCCATTCAAAATGGTCGACCCTTCTTCAGGAGCCGATAGAGGGGGAGACCTCATTCACTGAGGCATGAGATAAAGCGGCTAAGCGTGGTGAGGCACCCTATAACTCGTTGCACCCCCTTTATATTCTAAATTAAGCCCATCCTCATGATGGCCGAGATCTTCTCTGGGTTGGCTTCGATGCCACACTCGGAGACGATAAAACCCAGTAGCATGCCCCTTGGGACCCCAAAAATACACTTCTTGGGGTTGAGCTTAATGTTGTTTGCTTAGAGTTTTGCAAAGGTCTGCTCTAGGTTGGCTATGACCTGGTTAGCCCATTTGGACTTCACCATGATGTCATCCACGTAGGCCTCAATTGTTCGTCCAATGAGGTCCTCGAAAAATTTGAGCAATCAACGCTGGTACGTAGCCCCTGCATTTTTAAGACCGAACGGCATCGTGACGTAGTAGAACGATCTGAATAGGGTGATGAAAGATATCACGATTTGGTCAGACTCTTTCATCACGATTTGATGGTACCTAGAGTTTGCATCAAGGAAGCAAAGGGTTTCGCACCCTAAGGTTGAGTCAACTACTTGGTCTATGCATGGCAAAGGAAATGGATCCTTTGGACACGCTTTGTTGAAACTTGTGTAGTTTGTAACACCTCTGGTGTTTTGACCTAGCACTAAAACTTGACATGTCATCATATGCATTGCAAAGCATTCATAAAGTAGAAAATTTTGAATGCATTCACTAAATAAGCTTTATTTCATAAGTTGTTATTTTATGTGATGTGATTCAAAACTCTAAATAAAGATCATGACCACAAGGGTCAAATTTCATGTGATCATGTGAGGCCATATGTCATTGGACTCAAATGACCCTAATGGGCCATGTTACTGGTCAAAAATCAAAGTTAAAGTAAAAAGGTAAACAAATCAAATTTGAATTCAAATTCAAATCATAAAAGTCCTTTTTGCCCCTTTTGTCTAATTCAAAATCCATTTGGAATTTGGGGTTGTGACAAAAAGCAAAGTTGAAGCTTATTTTATAAGTATCAACTTTGGTATTCAAAGTTTTTCAAGTTTACATATAAAATTTGGAGTAATTTTGAAATGATTCAAATGCTCAAATGCACCCAAAATTCAAATTTCAAAATGGAGGCAGAATTTGAAAATATTCCTTGAAGCAAAGTTGTAGAGTTTGAAAAGTTGAGCAACTTTCATTTTTGGAGATTTTCAACTTCTTTAGAAAATTTGTGAGTAATTTGCAAAATAAACGCAGTGGCAATTCTGTAAATACTTCAAAAATCAAAATCCAGCCGAGCGCCACCTCCCTGCTTGCCGTCGGCGCCACGCAGCTGCCGCCGCCGATCATTTTGCGCCGATTTCTCACGCGGTGACACGCAGTAAGCTCCGTGGCAAGCTCGTGCGTGAGCTGTCGACGCCGAGCGCGTTCTCCCCGGCTATAAATAGGAGCACCGCCGCCGTCGCCCTCCATTTTCCCCTCTGCTCTGCTCTACCACCGAACAGCTCCGCCGCTCGCCGTAGCCACCGTCGAACCACGTCCGTCGTGCCTAGCTACGCTAGCGTGATCGCCTTGACCTTGCGCTCCTCTTCGGCTTGCTCGCGTCGCTTGTGTTGGCTGGACTCGCCCGGCACAACGCATTCTTCCCCGAGACCGGCCGGAGCTCCGCCACCATCGACCTCACCGTGGCCATGTCGTTCCAGTCCG
This sequence comes from Miscanthus floridulus, assembly GCF_019320115.1. NCBI lineage: Eukaryota > Viridiplantae > Streptophyta > Magnoliopsida > Poales > Poaceae > Miscanthus > Miscanthus floridulus. The sequence continues at coordinate 53,392,760 of NC_089581.1, read as the reverse complement.
TCTCCGCCTTCACCAAGCACACCAGCGTGATCGTGGTGAGCTCCTAAGCATGATGCTCGCTCCACTTTAGCCTCTACCGCACCGTGGTCATGGTTACGTCGTGCGCCGTCATGCCCACGCTGCCATGGCCGGCGAAGAGCTCACTCCGGTGCGCCTGCTGCTGTTTTGAGGGTCGAGGTATGTTCACAGGGTTGTGTAGGTCATGTGGGTGCGATCTGCCTCGCCGGAGCATCACCGCCGGTGCATTTTGGCCGACTGGTGATGGCAGCGCCGCCGTATCCCTGTTCTGTGTCACTGACGAGCGGGGCCTGGCTGTCAGTGAGGAAGAGAGATAGAACAGTGAAGTTTTGTTATTTCTATTTTTTAATAGTGCGGCAACTTTGGAAAATCATAAGAAAATATTTACCGCTCTAAAAATTCTAAAAATTTATGTATAGCTTCTATACATGTTCTAATATGGTTTAAAAATATGAAACTTGAAATTTGAATAAATTTTTAATGTTCAAAAATTCAGTCAATTAATTAATAAATGCAATTTCCATGATTTTTGTAGGCCACTGTATAATTCCAAAAATTATGAAATTTGTTTTGGTACACTAATTTGTCATGAGGAAGCTTACATAAAATTTGAGGTCATTTGGAACAAATTCATTTTTGGGCTTATTTCCAAATTAATTCAAAAATGGATGAAAGTAAACCCTAAGTGTTAGATTAGTGTTTGATCTTATTTTGGTCATGTTTTGTGACCAGTAGGGTTTCAAGATCAATTTGGTCAAGTCACTTATGTGGTCCTTGATGGTAGAATTGCAAGTTGGTTTTATTGGCTTGCAACTGTACCGTGAAGGAAAGTCGTATTCAAGGTGTTTTTACATTTCATGCACCATGAAAGCATCATGTTTATATTATCATCATGTTGAAGCATATGCTATTATTTCGTGTAGAATCCGAGAGTGAAACAATTCTAGTTGAACAAGTTGTGGAAGAATCCCCGGTTGTCATGGGATTCGATAATTGTGGTACTGATCCGAAACTCGAGATCGTCGACGAAGGCAAGCCCCAGTTTATGCATTAAACCAATACCTTGTTTACTTTGAAAAGCTTATCACCTATGTTACCTATTGCATTAAGTTGATTTATTCAAATGTTACCTACTTGATGCATTGCCTACCTTATTAATTGTTTACCATCCTTGAAGATGTTTTCATTTACAAAGGCGTAGAATGCTTAGTATGCTTTATGGTAGGCTTTCAAAGTAAAAGTTTCGATACAATCAAAGATGGCATACTGGCCAAAGAAAGAAAGAAGATAGAATGAACTAGAGACTAGTCGGGTGACTTATCTTGAATGTTGGGCAATGTTGCCGACTATGTCGCTTAAAGGCCACTCATTGTGGATCTTCTGAACGAGACACTTTGTAGTACTGGTCACATACTCCGGTAAGCCTACTTCGGCTAATCCGATACTAAGACGAATGCCCACGCACTGGGAGTGGAAGATGGCGGGAGTAGCGTGTACCCTCATGGCTGGAATGTGGCCGGATTTGAGGTGTGCTGTGCTCTCGGGTGGCGTGGAGACGGCTTAGTATAGGAGGATCCAGTAGCGAGGTTGATATATGCAAGATTAAGTTCTACATATGTCGTGTGATAAGGAATCCCCAGCTAGGACTTGAATCAATTCGAATTACCGGTGCTCCATGGATATGGAGACTCGATTCATTACAGAAGCAATGCAGGACTGGTGAATTACTAAAACATGAGAAAAATGAATGGAATGAGAAGGATTGGAATATGGGAAATGTACATTTAGTTTGAGATAATGAACTAAAAGGACATAGAGGTAAAACTTGAAAATAGGATGAAGAATAGTAAGCTTTTGGCAAAGAACTTTTGAATCTTGCTACATCCTTACCTTGACCCAACACCTGCATCTCTAAAGTCCTTCAACCCCTTTTTTGTCGGGTCAGTCTTGTTGAGTACTTTTGTACTCAGGGTTTGTTAACCCTTGTTGCAGGTGAGTCACATGCGCAGGCTTGTTTTGGTCCCTGCTGCATGTTAGTGTTTGAAGTCAATGACGATGAGGAATGATGAATGGCCTTTGGACAAGGCACTAGTTTGTATGATAAATAATGTTATTGTAATATTATCCCGCTACTATGGTTGTATGACACTTAGGGTATTGTAAGTTTGAAAACAACTGGTTTGTAAACTATGTTATCTTAAGACTTCCGCTATCTTTTACTCTGATGTATATATTTGAATAAACTGTTGTAATCTTCAATGTCTATGATTGGGATCCTATTTGAAAAAGAATTGTGGATGATTCGGGTTTCCCGAGGACACCCGACAGACCAGTTAAGTTGTTGGAAACTCGTGTACGCTATCAAAGGTCTATTGAGACAACGATAGATGCATGTGGGCCCGATTTCTCAGGAGGTTCTGCCACATAGTTGACACACATTCTCCATTTCCACTCTTTTTTTGTACCATAATAGGATTGGCTAACCACTCAGGGTGGTATACTTCCTTGATGAACCCGACCGCTAAAAGCTTCGCAATCTCCTCGCCGATGGCCCTGCGCTTCTCCTCGTTGAAGCGACGTAGGTGCTGCTTCATTAGCGTGGAGCCTGGCCTGATCTTCAAGGCATGCTCAGTGACTTCTCTTGAAACACCTAGCATGTCCAAGGGTTTCCACGCAAAGATGTCTTTATTGGCGTGGGGGAAGTCGACGAGCGCGCTTTCCTATTCAGAAGAAAGCGTGGTGCCAATGCGCACCACTTTTCCCTTGGAGCCACTGGGGTCTATGAGGACCTCCTTGGCGCCCTCTACAAGCTCAAAAGACTCAGTGACCACTTGGAGTTGGGTGCTTCTTCGGTGACCTCCTTCCTAATGACTGCAAGCTCCTTGGAGGCAACGATTGCCGTGGCATGTTCGCAGCACTCGACCTCGCACTCATAGGCGTGCTAGAAGGAGGTACCAATGGTGATGACCCTACACGGTCCCAGCATCTTCAGCTTTAGATCGGTGTAGTTAGGGACAACCATGAACTTCGCGTAGCATGGACGTCCTAGGATGGCGTGGTAGGTTCTGTGGAACCCGAACACCTTGAAGGTAAGGGTCTTCGTCTTGTAATTGGTTAGATCCCCAAAGGTGATGGGCAGATCGATCTACCCAAGTGGCATAGCCTGCTTTCTAGGCATGATGCCATGGAAAGGCGCTTCGGTCGATCAGATGCATGATCGGTCGATGCCCATGGCATCGAGTGTTTCAACGTACATGATGTTGAGGCTGCTGCCTCCATCCATCAGTACCTTGGTGAGATGCTTTGTGCTGATGATCGGGTCAGCCACGAGCAGATATCTCCCTGGTTGTGGGACGCACTCTGGGTGGCCGGTCCGATCAAAGGTTATGGTGGACTCCAACCATCGGAGGAAGGTAGGTGCGGCTGGCATAGCCGTATAGACCTCGCGGCGCATGAGCTTCTAGCGGCGCTTGGAGTCATAGGATGCCAACCCTCCAAAGATCATGAGGTAGCCATCCAGCATCAGAAAGTCATCGTCCTTCCCCTCAGCGTCATCAGCAGATGGCTTGGGGTCCTTCCTATGCTCACCAGTGTTGAAGCCTCTGGACAAGAACCGCTTCATGAGACCACAGTCCTTGTATAGATGCTTGACGGGGAAAGCATGGTTTGGACATGGTCCTTTGAGCAGCTTCTCAAAGTGGTCTGGGGTGCCCTCGGTAGCCTTCCAACCCCCCTTATGGTCGGCTTACGGCCATGAGCGAGCCCTCACGCCGTTGCTTATTCTTCTTCTTGCTGGGATGGTTGGAGGTGCCTTCGCCGGTGTCCTCATCCCGCTTTGCCTTGCCCTTGAGGCGGTCAAAGATCGCTCCGATCGCCTCCTCGCCCGAGGCATGGCTAGTGGTAATGTTGAGGAGCTTCTTGGTGGTTCATGGGCCCTTATGTCCTAGCTTGTGAACCAAGGACTCATAGGTTGTCCCAGATAGGAAGGCTCCTATGATGTCGGCATCGGTGACGTTAGGCAGTTCATTGCACTATCGGGAGAAGCATTGGATGTACCCACAAAGAGTTTCATCGGCCTTTTGTCAGCCATTTTTGAGATCCCATGGGTTCCTAGGATGTGCGTATGTGCCTTGAAAGTTTCCCATGAAGATCTGTTTTAGGTCCACCCAACTTTGGATTCTATTGGGCGGAAGGTGTTCCAACCACGTTCGTGCCGAATCGGCCAGGAACAATGGAAGGTTGTGGATAATGAAATTGTCATTATCTGCTCCACTGGCTTGGCAAGTAAGTTGATAATCCTTAAGCCATAGTCCAGGGTTCGTTTCCCCAAAGTATTTTGGGATGTTGGTCGACGGTCGGTACCATGGTGGGAAGGCGGCGTTGAGAATGTGTTAGCCATAGGTCTGAGGTCCCAGCAAGTTAGGGCTCGGGCTTTGGTCCTTGCTGTTGTCATAGTGTCCGCCATGACAAGGGTGGTAGTCGTGGCTAGCCCCCTCCCTTGCATCGCAGTAGGCACGCCTGCGGGCATCGAGGGTGTCACACGTGTCACGGTTGCGACAGAGACGCTCGTGCACTAGGACTATAGTGTGTGGCCTGCCACCTCACTATGCCTGGTGGACTGACACATACATGTTGGGTCGCTCTAAGGGTGCATGCTAGCTGGCGTCGAGCTCACGTCGTTGGGACAGTGAGCTCTCAGCCTATTGCGCCGCTGCACGCTCGAGTAGCATGCAAATCTCATGATGGGCCCGATGATCCTTGGGCATCATAGGCCCTGAAAGCCCCTAGAGCAAGGCTGCCACAGCAGCGATGTTCTGGCTTGCCCAAGTGAAGTGTGGGAGGGCTTCATCATCCTCGATGATCCTCTAGTCCATGTCATGGGCCACAATGCGGGCACATCCACTATCTTCGTGGCGCTCGATCTCTTGCTCGAGCTCCACGCGTTCCTGCTTGAGCTAGAGTCATGCTTCCTTGAGCTCTTAGTGCTAGGACTTCAGCTGCTCCACACATAGGCGAGGTGGGGCCCCTGCATCCCTCTTGACCTCATCGTCGAGGTCGTTCATTGGGGTAGCCTCTCCCTCATGGATGCTTTTGATGGGTCCCTTGGGGGTACCTGCTACAAAACATTCACGAGGAGGGTGATGGCTCCCCCGCTAGAGTCAGAGTCAGAGGGCAACCCCGATTCTCCCGTGAGGAGGTCGTGGAAAGATTCCATGACATATTCGGTCATCCCCACAAACTCAATGTTCACAGGGGATGGAGGCATGCGTTGAGCCATAGGGTGGCCAACGGTCTCTATGTTGTTGCGGAGACCGGACAGGAATGCTGTCAGGGCGCTTTGGATGAGGTATTCTAGGGGGAGCGGCTCTCCTTCGGCAAGCTACGTCATGACGTTGGCAAATGAGGAGTTGAGGTGGCGCAAGTCCTCCTGGGATGGTCAGGGTCCCAAGAAGGCGCTCTAGCCTCCTGTAATCGAAGCCGAGGAGCTGGTTGCTCCTGGGGGTGTGGGCCTCCGGTGTGTGTAGCTATAGCTCCTCAAGTGCCTTGGCGATCGTGTTGAGGCTAGTGAAGTGGAGAGGTTGGACGGTGGTGGGAGCCTGCACTAACCCTCCCTCCATCATGACAATGAAGTCTAGGTTCCTGAAGCGCGTGCATGCTCGGGACCCAGCTAACATCGTGAATAGCCATTTGAGGCTAGGTGTGGATGTCAAGACATGCAAAAGGCCCCTACCTGGCGCGCCAACTGTCAGTGTTTCGAGTTACCACCGATGAGTAAATTTGTATTATTACACGTCTGGCTCGAATGGTGTGCTTAGAGGACACAAGGTTTATACTGGTTCGAGCAGAAAGTCCCTACATCCAGTTTGTCGATGCTGCTCGTGTTACTGGCACTGAAAGTTTGTAGTAGGGGTTACAAACGGATGAGAGAGGGAAAGGATCCCAAGTCTCTGATGGAAGGAGTGAGCGGGTGCTGAGAGCTCGGTTGCTGCCCAGCCATGTGCTCGTGTTGTGCTCTTGTGCAGATCTAGATCTGATCAGGTCTTGATGGGTCGATGGATTGATCCCCTTTATGGGGCGCCCTACTTTCCCTTTTATAGACCAAGGGAAAGCATAGATTATAGCAGAGGAAAAGAGAAGAACCAGAGAGGGAGAAGAAGGCCTTCAAAATTGCTAGGACCTTCTTCTCCTTCATGAAGTTTCACCTTTGCCTTGAGCTTTTTGTTTTTCTCTTTCTTCTTTTCCAAGTCCAAGCACTTGATCACCATGGTCACCGCACCATCATCATGATTTTCACCATTGCTCCACCACTTGGAATAGTGCTACCTATCTCATGATCACTCGATAAACTAGGTTAGCACTTAGGGTTTCATCAATTCACCAAAACTAAACTAGAGCTTTCATAGCAGCACTTAGCTGTTGAGGAGGACAACAACTAGATGGCTTAGTTGGAGATTTAAAACCTTGATCTATATATACCTACTATTAAAAAGAGATGTGATTCTTCCGTTCGTGTTTTTACTTCCCATAATGCTCTTAGGTCCCTCTCTATCTGGTATGTGAAATGACTGAGTCAATGCCTAGAAAGGGTGAATAGGCTCTAATTAATATTCACTACAAACACATAACTAAAGCGTAGCAAGATGCATAGATCTTGCCAAAACCGGCCTTGATCGGTTTCCAAACTAGCCTGGGCTGATCTCTGCATGCTGTTCAAGCACCCAAAAACAACCTAGGCTAGTTTTCCTAAGCCTACACACAAATATGTATTTTTGCACTCCCTCCTCCTCCAATTCAATCCAAGGTGTTGTCTGACTTCTTAGGGTGTTTTTGCAACTTCTCCAAAGTGTCCATGCACCCACAAACTCACACAATTGAGTAAACACAAGCAGAAGCTTAGATCTACAATTAAATGCAAAATGTGAGGCAAACCAAAGATAGAAGATGTAGTGATGTATCCTTGGAGTTCAGGTCCCCTCTTGGACCCTATGTCTCCATTGTGGAAGCCATGAATGGATACCCATGATCAAGCTCTAGCCAAGTCTCTTTCAACCACTTTCCACAATCCACTAGTTGATCGCTTTTCCCTTCTGGAGCAAGATCGTAGTTCACACAAACTATATCCTATGCACTCCACAAGTTAGGTGCTCGTGGTCAATGCTTAGCCATCTAGGAGCCAAGTTCCAAGAGTAATAAATGCTTCACCATGAACTTGACATCCCCATGAAGTGCTAAAGGCTTTGCTCATATCTCTAATGCTCACACAAGCCCACAAAAGGCTATAATCTTCCTCTCCAAGGCAACAAAGTGTTTTGGATGGAAAGTAAATTAAGTCTTGATCAAATGTTCTAAGAAAGGTAAAGTCATATCTAAAGGTAATCGTAGATAGTGTTGGAAGCCCTCAAATGATGTAAATTGAGAAGATGATAATATTTGAAGAATGAGAGGCTCAAGTGTGGTTTATTTTCATATATTTGAAACTTGAGTATAGGTATGTTGTACTATCAAGATGGATGCAACACTAAGTGCTAGATATGACCTAGAAGTGCTCAAAACACCCAAAGTGAGGAATCCAAGTGAATAACATAGAAAAGTGGGTTTATTTGAAAATAGGCTAGAAAACCCAATCTAGACCGATTTCCAAAGACCAAATAGCTAGAGAAAACCGACCTAGGCTAGTTTTCTGTACAAAATCCCCAACGTCTAATTTTATGGGAGGGCTATTTATACCCCTTCCAACGACCCTTAATGGGTTGCTGATGCTTTTGTAGTGTTGCCTAAGTTTAGAAAATCCTAGAAATAGCTTCTAATTCACCCTTTTGTGTGATTTGAGTGAAAATTTGTGACATCCATTGAATTGGAGAGGAAAATTAGAGTCTTTTGTGAGATTATGTGAGCATTAGGGTGCTGATCAAAGCCTTGAGTACTTCCTAGCAGCATCAAGTTCATGGTGAAGCATGTGTTACTCTTGGAGCTTGGCTCCTAGATGGCGAGGTGTCACTACTAGCAAGCACATAGTTTGTATAGTGGCTCGGGAAAATTTATGCAGATTGCGATCTTGCCCACTGAAGGGAAAATGTCAACTAGTGGAGCGTGAAAAGTGGGTGAAACAAACCAGGTTAGAGCAAGCTTGACCGTGGGTTCTCGCTCATGGCTTCCATAATGGTGACATTGGATCCATTAGGTATCTGAACTTTGGGAAATACATCATTGTGCCTCTTGTCTTTGATTTGCTTCACTTTCATATGTCAATTGAATAATTGAGCTTCAATTAGTGTCCACTCGGGGGGGGGGGGGTGATTGGGTGCAGTGACACTTTAAATAAGTTGCAAAACACCACAACAAGTCACACAACACCTTGGGTTAGATTGAAGGAAGAGAGGGTGCAAAAGTTGACATTTTTGTGCTCAGTGAAAACTAGGTTTGGTAGCCTCTATCACGCTCTATTGTTTTTCTGTGTATTTTTGCATGGAGAAATTTGTGCCTATTCACCCCCTCTAGGCATCGAACCGGTCCTTTTAGGTACCCTCTATAATGATAGCAAGCAAGTTCTTCATATATTTGGTGAAAGAATCAAGATGCCCAAGAGGGGCAAGGTGAATTGGGCTAATTTAAAATTCTCATGGAATTTAAACTTATCGCTTAGCCAAATTCATCCATATGCCCAATAAGTGTTTTATATATCTAATGCACAAAAGGTTTGCATCCTAAGTTCCAACCCTACACTAACATGTCAATTCTAGGACCGTAAATTGCAAGAGATCGAGTAAAATGCATAATGTAATGGGAATGGACAAGGAAACATTTCCGAGGTATCAGAGAGTTAGCACTCTCAACTAGTTCTCATTGGAGCACCTACGTAGGGGTATCCCCCCCCCACACTCACTTGATCCACACAAGGACCAAGATCTCTCTAGTGGTTGATCCTTCTCTACTCCAAAAGACAGATCACCGCTTGACCAAGGATGAAAGAGAGAGAACAAACTATAATTATCAACTCTTGTTATTTGTACCCTTGCATTATCCTTCCTCAAATCCTTGACTTTGTGTCATCCTAGTCGCCAAGTAATATGGTGGGACTCTATGTGATTGGGCTAATTTAAAATTCTCGTGGAATTTAAACCTATCGCTTAGCCAAATTCACCCATGTGCCTAAGAAGTGTTTTCTATAGGGCTAATTTAAAATTCTCGTGGAATTTAAACCTATCACTTAGCCAAATTCACCCATGTGCCTAAGAAGTGCTTTCTATATCTACCGCACAAAAGTTTTGCATACTAAGTTCCAACTCTACACTACCATGTCAATTATAGGGAAAGTAAGTTGCGAGAAATTGAATGCATAATGTAAGGGGAAGGGACAAGGTGATTTTTTATCCAAAGGTATCAGAGAGTTTACACTCTCACTGGTTCTCACACTAGTAGAGAATAGACCTTTGATCCTCGGCCAAAATGGGCTCTAGTCCCAGCATTTTTTGCGCCCAGGACTAGAGAGACCTTTAGTCCTGGTTGGTGGCTCCAACCAGGACTAAAGGTCCTTGCCCAATGGCTACTATGCCAGACAAAGGTGGCAGGGACCTTTAGTCCCGGTTGGAACCACCAACTGGGACTAAAGGTAGACTTTTACTCCCAGTTGGTGGCTCCAAACGGGAGTAAAGGTCTACTCCCGGCCGTGGCTGCGCCGGGGGTTGGAAAGTTACTTTTAGTCCTGGTTGGAGCCACCAACTGGGACTAAAGGTCCCCCCTTTATATCTCGGTCGTCTCCTTCTTCCTCCCTGAGCCCGAGCTCAGCACATTTTGAAGCTCACTACACTAGTGTTCTTGCTTCCTCCCTCCATTGTTCCTCTATCCATTCTTCGATTCCTCCGTCGATTTCTTCGATTCCTCCGTCGATTCTTCAGTTGTAAAGGTTACCAATCTCATACTCTCATTTTTCATCATTGGCTTATCTCATATTGTTCACTATATATATATTGTTTTATGGTGTTTTTTTATTTGTAAACAATTTGAGCTCAAAATAACTTATAGTTTGCATATTTGGATGAAGAAAGGTTAAAGTAGGTATTTAAAATTAGTATTCACTTTTTATTTCTAGCATGCATAGCACACTTCATTGTTTAGAGATATAGATAATTTTATAGTTTCTTAATTTTATTTGTTTATAAAATGAGAAATTTATAGTGTATTAAAAAATGAGTATAGAGAGTAGATGGCAACTGCTTCCGGGTCCTTGGCCTCTCATGGGTTTCCAAAGCGACTTAGGCCGGGCCTCCCTCTCATTCCATGCGGCAAGTGTCGTGATGAGACGAAGATTGTGATGGAGTACCGAGTGAAGAAGGAGGGTCCCAACAAGGCTCGTATCTTCTACAAGTGTCTGGATCACAATGTGAGTTATTTTATCGTATTTTATGATTATGGTTAGTTTATACCTATTTTCATGATGGTTGTGATTAAAGTTCTAATTTTTTATTTTAATTTCAGTGGGATGGCAGTGGATGATGTTCAGGCTTCTACTGGGAGGAAGAGTATGTTGAACTCGTGCAAAAATATCTTGCACAACAGGCAGATACGGCGGCTAATGAGGCAGTGATCCAGCCAAAGAAGCCCAAAGATGTTGCACAATCGGGGGATCTGTCTATTTTAGTTGAGATTGGTCGTGAAATCCTTGTGCTCCTGAAATGTATTTTAGCTTTAGTTCTTTTAGTGGTAGTTGGGATTGTCTATATTGTAGCGATGCTTTCATAAATTTGTACCTTTTGTGGTGGCACGCATGTTGTATAAATAATTAATTATGATCTAGGTTTTAATATGGTATTTATGTCATGTAATGCAGATGAGCTGGCATTGGATGTACAATGCTGATCGCCGCTCCCAAGAGTTCATTGACGGCATGCATTCTTTGTTATGTGCGGCCGAGGCAAACAAACACGACGGTTTCATGTGCTGCCCATGTGCCATATGTAAGAATACGGTGGAATATCCTTGCTCAAGGACTCATCATTCACACTTGTTCAAGTCGGGTTTCATGTCAAACTATATTTGTTGGATGAAGCACGAAGAAACCGGCGTTGTAATGAAAGAAGGTGAAGAAGAACAATGGGACGACAACGATATTATTCCCAATGGTGCGTGCTTCAATGATACTACAATAGGAGAAGCTGAAGAAGAGGTAGCCGCAGAAGATGAGCCTGCTGATGATCTTTGTCAGGTCATTCGTGACGCACAAAGAGAATGTGAAAGTGAAAAGGAGAAGATCAAGTTCGAGCGGATGCTAGAAGATCACAAGAAATTGTTGTACCCAACTTGTGATGCAGGGCAGAAAAAGTTGGGAACCACACTAGAATTGCTGCAATGGAAGGCAAAGAATGGTGTATCTGACAAGGGATTTGGAGAGTTACTAAAAATCCAAAAGAAGATGCTTCCGAAGGACAATGAATTGCCCGCCACTACCTGTCGCAGAACCGACCAATTTATAAGAATACAAGTACAATGGCAATCCGCAAGCGGTTGCACTGTTATACTTGAACCCATATAAACCCGGTAGTCCGTCGAGTACCACGACGGGTCTCGATAAACGATTTACAACAACTAAGATCGTACAGGATTCAACATACATGCCACATATTACATAAAGTTCACAGATACTTTTCATCATCAGAGTACGAATAAAAAGTTATTACAAACCGAGTTTGATAAATAAAGCGGAAGCAAATAAGTTCGAAGATAAAGTTTCCAACATAGTTTGATACAGTGCCAAACCAGATCACGGTCCACAAAAGCAAAGATAGGAATTACTAAGGAAGCCTGCCCAAGGCTTACTCCTCATCCACAGCGGGATAGAAGCAACTCTTGCAATAACCATGATACACAGTGCCATCTGCAACAATGGGAAAATAAACCCTAAGTACGAGAAGGTACTCAGCTAGACTTACCCGTCATGAACCAGAAATAAAATGACTCCAAGGATTATGCAAGGTTGTATAAGTGGACGTAACTTGACAACATTTTGCGAAAAAGGCAATTACCCGTTGTACAATTATGATTACTTTATCAAGTTAATTATAACTATCCATTTCTAGATTAGCGACTATCCTATGCCAAACATGTGGTATATCATTTATAAGCATACAATAGTAACCATAGCAGGTATTGAAATTCCAATTTCATCCGAACCAGCATGTTTCATAACACAGTTACTACGATGTTGGAGCTAGCCAAGTTTCTCACTATCCGGGAGAGACGGCGATTCGAATCGATTTCAACCAGCTGGGAATTTATTCCTAACACAAACCCAGATCTACCAGCCACGATAGTCTTAGGTCACCTTTGGTACAACTCCGGTACACATTTCGCGAGTCCGTACTGCGCCGCACAATCTGGAACACCAGATGCCAGGATGCTCAGGCCAAGCCTACCCTTGGGCTCAGTCTGATCATTCCCCGGAAGGAGCGCACAACAGAATGGTTCCCGGCCTGAGTTGAATTACTCGGCTTCGCGGTCGGAACGAGTTATCCGGCCAGCTAAGTGAGAGGCATGCGTTCAATCTTGTCAGAAGTTCCAACAACGGTACAGTCCTTAATCGACACAGACGGGGATAAGTCCACACCCAAGACCTCCATGCCTTGTTGCTTCTCTATCGACTTCCCGTTCGGTCTCAATTTACTTTTACCTCATGGTTCTGTTCCACGATAGCAGATATAGCCAACCGTGCTCTGGTATCCACCTATATCTCGCAGGTGACAGGAAATCACCCGACTTCTACCGGTCTAAGCATGGCTAAGCATATATTCGATCCTGGACCTATACCGGTTAAAGGGATAATATCTGGACAAGGATTGTACATGCATCAAGTGGTTCCATTCAACTCTTATAACCTAATGCATCAATCATAAATATGTAAGTAAACGTTTGTAAGTTACTGGGAGACTTATAATGCTCCGGGGCTTGCCTCGCAGAAAAGAAGTAGGACGGTGGTCAGGGCACTTCGGAAGCTCTTCAGGGTTTTGCTCCACGCCTTCGGGAGCTGCGGCTTGCGGATCCTCCTGCTGGTTCCCTTCCTCTGCTTCTTCGAATTCCAGCAACGTGATCTCTTCCTCCGATCCTAGATGCATGAGGATGGTATAAGTATTACGAATGCATATATGTTAACAAGTGCATCCTGTTGTTTGAGTAGGTGCATATCTCTTCTCGATTACTATTTAACTACTTCTACAATGCATCGACTAGGCCACAAATAGTAGCTACTTGTTTCACTCATAACAGGAGTTCTATAAATCCAAAAGCAGTGATCCTGGACTTTCTGGAAAGCTTATCAAATTCTCTACAACTTTGTTATTAACCATTTTTACAGTCTACATCAGTTTCAACATGTAACTCACACTCTAGAATCAGTCCGAAAATGATTTAACATGCAATATAAAGTAAGAATACTTCTACTTTATGTAATCATTCACAATTTGACAACCTAGAACCTACCAACAGTTTAAGCATACCAAATATAGTTAAGATAATATAATGGTGAAGCCCAAACTATTTATTAAATTGCCTTTATTATTTTATTTAGATATCTAGGTTAAATAATAAATATATATCAGATGTGCTTAATAAATTCTCAAAAATTTATAGAGCCTTACTAATGCTATCAAAGTACTACTATAAAAATTTCATGTCATTTTACTAAGTAGAACATCCTATACAAAAATGATAAGGAAGCAAGGCTTGAAATAGCATAAATGGAAAATCCTATTGAAAAGTGTCAAGCAACAGATTTCTTATTTTTCCTAACATCCATATGGTACTAGTATTACCTCCAACAAATTTCATGAATTTTGGACTCATAAATAATTTATAAAAATTCATGCAAGGATTGACTAGCCATAAAAGAAAAATCAATAACTATAATTCTACATATGCACATAGGCTCTCAGCTGCTGCTGTGGCGAGGGAAAAGGGCCGAGGTGAGGCGACTGGTGAGCTCGGCTGAGTGCGGGCGAGCGCTAGGAGGGTAAAGGCGCGAGCTGGCCTGCCCTGGCCGTGGTGGGCAGGGTGCTGGTGACGCGTGGCCGCCACTGGCTCCACACGGTGCGCACGCCCTGACGGTGTCGGCCACCGAAGCCAACGTGCCGGACTTGATTCAGTTCGTCAGAACGCGATCGTTCATGCCTGACAGCGTGGTTTGATGACGTTCATTCACTTAAACCGTGCAGCAAGATCGAAATCCGTCAACAGCAAACTTGTAGATCTATGTACCATCTCCAACTCTTGTTAAGGCAGCATACTCTAATTCGCAACCTAAACCGAGTAAAATCATGCTCAAAGTCGGCTTGTCAGGCTGACAGTGTTCACGACTTAGCGAAAATTTGCTAAGTGTAGAAATTGTGATTTCTCAGATTTTTGAAACTCAAATTCACACATGTTAGGAGCAGAATCAGTCAAAGACCCAAAAATCAAAGTTGTTCCTTATGTCAAACACTACAACTTTGCTTTAGTGAACTCCTCCATGCAAGGTCCCTAACACCTAGTTTAACATTAGTCAAACATGCCACTTTGAAATCACGATACACATTCAAACCTTGACTAAATGACCAAACTAGCCCTAGCACTAAATACCAAAGTTGTTCATGAAGATATCCTAAGCATGTTTAAACAATTTGCAAGGTCATTTAAGCATTTCATGTAGTAGTCACTCATATAGCTATTGAAAGGAATTACATGAAATATCACTTAAGTGCTTGGTCATGAAATGTGGCCTTCATGAACAAGGTTCCTTTTGTTAACCTAAGTATAGCTAAGGTGTTTTGGTGACTAGCACTAACCACTTGCATTTATTTGCACACGATCATATGCATATGTTCTAAGAAACACAAGATAACAAGCAATGTTTCACATGTTTCGAGCGAATGTTTCAATTGTAAATGATGATTTATGAATGCTTGATGCTCATGCTCATGTTATGCAAGTCAAGTTATGCCAGGCTAACACCCGAGGTGTTACAGCCCCTCCCCCTTATAAAAATCTCGTCCCGAGATTTGCAAGACCTACCATTCTTGGAAAAAGGCGGGATAAACTTCTTGCAGATAATCTTCTCTTTCCCATGTAGCATCTTGTTCACTATGATTGTTCCACACCACCTTATAGAACTTAATGATCTTACTCCTTGTCACTCTCTCTATCTCTTCTAATACTCGAATTGGCTTTTCTTCATAGGTCAAATCCGATTGAAGCTGCACGTTGGTGGGTGCAATAGATTCTTCTGGTACTCGAAGACATTTCTTTAGCTGAGAAACATGGAACACATCAAAGATTGCACTCATTTCTGGTGGTAGTTGTAGCTTATATGCAACATTTCCTTTTCGTTCCAAAATTTTGTATGGCCCTACATATCTTGGTGAAAGCTTCTTTTTCATCCCAAACCTTTTCACACCTTTCATGGGTGATACCCTCAAATATACAGAGTCACCCACTTCGAAGGTCAGTGGTCTTCTTCTTCTGTCGGCATAACTCTTCTGTCTTGATTGAGCTGCCTTCATGTGTTGTTGAATGATACGTACTTGTTCTTCGGCTTCATTGATAAAATCAATACCAAAGTATCTCCTTTCACCGGGCTCAATCTAATTCAATGGAGTTCTGCACTTTCTACCATACAAGGCTTCAAATGGAGCCATTTTGATACTAGCTTGATAACTGTTGTTATAGGAGAATTCAGCTAAAGGTAACCATTTCTCCCATGAACCTTTTGAAGATATAACACAAGCCCTAAGTAAATCTTCTAGGATTTGGTTCACTCGCTCTGTCTGTCCTGAAGTTTGCGGATGATATGCTGAACTTCTGATTAGCTTGGTTCCCAAAGCTTGGTGTAAGTGCTCCCAGAAACGAGCTATGAACTGCGGTCCTCTATCTGAGATTATGGTCCTGGGTACTCCATGCAATTTCACGATCTGGGAACCGTATAACTCAGAGTATTTACCCGCGTGATATGTTGTGTGTACTGGTACAAAATGTGCTGATTTGGTGAGACGATCAACAATGACCCAGATTGAATCGTGACCTTGGGGCGTTGTTGGAAGGCCTGTGATAAAGTCCATACTGATCTCCTCCCATTTCCATCCTGGAATAGGCAGTGGCTGAAGTAATCCAGCGGTTTTCATATGGACGGCTTTCACTCTACTGCAGTTATCACACCTTGCAACATAGGCTGCGATCTCTTTCTTCATCTTTGTCCACCAAAAACGGGTTTTCAAATCTTGATACATCTTACTACTACCCGGATGGATAGACAATTTGGACGAGTGAGCTTCATCTAAGATTTGATTTCTTAGCTCACGGTCTTTTGGTACCACTAGCCGGTCCTCAAACCATAATACACCTCTTTCGTCCAACCTAAAATGTTTGGTCTCTTGCTCTTGTATTTTTCTCTTGATGTGACTTATTCCTACATCAGTCTGCTGTAGCTCTATGATTTTGCCCTCAAGCGAACAACTGATTGTGATATTGTGTAGTACAGCAGGATGTAGCTAGTTGAATCCCTCTTCCAATAGTGCTTCCATAGTGTTGCAATGGGACTTCCGACTAAGTGCATCGGCTACTACATTAGCTTTGCCCGGATGGTAATGCACTTCCAAATTATAGTCCTTAATCAGTTCCAACCATCTACGTTGTCTCATGTTAAGTTCCGGCTGGGTAAAGATATACTTGAGGCTTTTGTGGTCAGTATAGATATGACATACATTGCCCAACAAGTAATGTCTCCATATCTTTAATGCATGGACAACGGCTGCAAGTTCCAAATCATGTGTAAGGTAGTTGACTTCATGTTTCCTCAATTGCCGAGAGGCATATGCAATTACTCTTCCTTCTTGCATAAGTACACATCCCAAACCTATTCCTGATGCATCACAAAATACATCAAAAGGCTTCTCAATGTCTGGTTGTGCTAGCACTGGTGCTGTAGTCAACAAAGTTCTGAGGGTGTGAAAAGATATTTCACATTCTGGTGTCCATTTGTATTTCTCATCCTTCTGAAGTAGTCTGGTCATAGGCTTAGCTATCTTTGAGAAGTCAGGAATAAACCGGCGATAGTATCCTGCTAACCCGAGAAAACTCCGAACTTCATGCACCGAAGTTGGGGCTTTCCAATCCATGACCTCTTGCACTTTTGATGGGTCTACTGAGATTCCATCTCTCGATAAAATATGACCTAAGAAAGGTACTTTGCTCATCCAAAATTCACATTTGCTAAACTTGGCATATAGCTTATGCTCCCTCAGTCTGGAGAGGACAATCCTCAGGTGCTCTTCATGATCTGACTCATTTTCTGAATAAATCAATATGTCATCGATAAACACGACCACGAACTTATCAAGTTCGGGCATGAATACCGAGTTCATTAGGTACATGAAATAGGCTAGAGCATTTGTTAGTCCGAAAGACATAACCAGATACTCGTATAAGCCGTACCTAGTAGAGAAAGCAGTTTTGGGTATATCCTCCGGTCTGATCTTTATTTGATGGTACCCTGATCTCAAGTCAATTTTGGAGAATACCTTTGCCTTCGCTAGCTGATCGAACAAGATGTCGATGCGGGGTAATGGATATTTGTTCTTGATGGTCACAGCATTGAGTGGTCTGTAATCTACACACATCCTCAGTGACTTATCCTTCTTTTTCACAAACAATGCTGGACATCCCCACGGAGATGAGCTAGGTTGGATAAGACCTTTGTCCAATAGATCTTGCAATTGAACCTTAAGTTCTGCTAACTCATTGGGTGGCATTCTATAGGGCCTTCTGGATATGGGTGCGGTACCTGGCACTAATTCAATCTTGAATTCCACGTCCCTATCCGGTGGTAGACCTGGTAATTCCTCTGGAAATACATCCGGAAACTCACAAACCACGGGAATATCACATATGGTGGTGGCTTGGATAGCACAGGCTAAATGTTGGGGTTCAAAATTGCGGGAGAGTGGAACTAGAAAAGCATTCCCTCTCGTGGGTTCTCTCAACATGATAGTACGGGTGCTAGTGTCAATAAGAGCACCATGATACTTCATCCAATTCATGCCTAAGATTACACTTATCGACAATCCCGGCAATATTATCAAATATGTGGTGTACTCCCTCCCTTGTATCAAGATGAGTACATTTTTGACTATCTTTTTGGTAGTAACAGTTCCCCCTGCTGAACTTATGTTAAAACCCCCTTTACTTACTTCTATTATTTCTTGATCATGTCTAGATGCAAATGCTTGACTCATAAATGAATGAGAAGCTCCCAAATCAAATAAAACAACAGCGGGATGCTTGTTGACAAGAAACATACCAGCCGTGACAACTTCCCCGGCGGGCACTTCCTCCACAGCGGTATAATGTACTTGTCCCTGACGTGCCCTAGCATTCACCTGCCTCTGATTGTTCTGATTTGGGTTGCCATTCCTCTTGGGGTGGGGGCACTCCTTGGACCAATGACCCAGTTGGTTGCAGTTGAAACAAGGTTGATTACTTCTAAATCCGGTGGAGCTGTCCTGATTGCCATTTCCTTTTGGTAAGGCAATAGTGAACGCCTTATGAAAGGGTTTCTGTGGCCTATTATTCTGAGCTTTCGGTGGTGGAGGCCTGAATTTGGGTGCAGGCGGACGAAATTGTGGCCTAGCTGCGATAGGCGCTTTTGGCTGGAAAGACCCGGATGCACCGGCCTCATAGGCCCTCTTGCGACCTTTAGCAACTGCATGCATGTTGTTGTGGTTTTCTTGGGTCAAGGCATCACTAATAAACTCATTGTACGTGGCACATCGAGAGTTTGCCATAGTCTTCATTAATTTGGTACCCAGACCTCGCTTGAAACTCTCAATCTTTTTCTCTTCAGTATCCATGAAACTTGGAGCATATCTTGACAAGTTGTTGAATGCGTGCATATATTCTGTGAGTGACTTGGTTCCTTGAGTGAGCCTCATAAATTCTGCTGCTTTCATGCGCATCAGGCCCGGGGGAATATGGTGTCCCCTAAAAGCCAGCTTGAATTGATCCCAGGTCACTCTCGCATTAGCAGGTAGAGACGACAGAAAGTGCGTCCACCAGATTCCTGCTGGTCCTTGCAATTGATGAGAAGCATATTCTGCTTTAAGGTGCTCTGTGACCCTTAGCAGACGAAATTTCTGCTCGATGGTATTCAGCCACTCATCGGCCTACAGTGGTTCCTCAGCCACCTTGAAAATCGGAGGCTTCGTGTCCAGAAACTCCTTGAATGAACTGTGCTGATTTGGCTCAGCCCCTGGTTGCTGTGGGTGGCCACGAGCAGTGTTTTGCGCGATGAGGCACAAGGCTTCTTCCATTGTCCTCTGGCTACCTAGGAACTGGGCAAAGAATTCCTGAGCAGACGGCGGCGGTGGGGGTGGCAAGTCATCATGGTTGCCATCCTGGCTGCTACTAGCTCCTGCACGGGTGCGCGTCATCTGCGAAGTTACAACAATAAGTGATTATTGGTTGATGCCAAGAGATTGCAGATGAATTAGGTACTCATGCCAAACTGAAATTACTGGAGAAATTCTCAAAATCACAATAAAAATAGAGGCATAATAATTCTTTCTCGCAACATGACATCACCAATTTGACCACTTATCGTGCTCATAACGCATGCAATTTTAAAGCGCGATTACCGACAAGGAACTAGAATTGCATTGACGTTCATCCAAACATGCGATTAACATTACATGATAGTCTGGTTACTAATGCCAACTTCAAACTACATGTCCATTACATAAATAGAGGTGATACATTAGTCCTTCCACTACATGCGAGGCGATCTAATCCTCCTCATGATCACTATCGAGGTCAGACGCAGAATCATCTCCGTCCTCAGGTTCTACTTCTTCTTCAGGTGCCACTTCTTCTTCTTCCTCGTACCCCTCTAGATCCATTTCTGCGGCTCCAGGTGGTACATAAGGGTGGAGCTGATTGTGCAGTAAATGAACCTCTTCATGCAGATTATCATTGTATTCTTCCGCATTGGCCAGCTGCTGTCCTAGCTCAAACTGTCGAGCTCTCAGGACATCTTCCCTGGACCAAGCTGCATTTCGCTGGTGAGTTAACCGAGTCATCTCTTCAGTGAGCCTCTCAATCTCAGCGTCGTGAACCCTCTAAAGCTGACGTCGGTCCTCACGGGCATGACCAAGTGCACCAGACACACGTCTGAGGCTACCCTCAACTCCATCTAACACTCTCATCATTGCGAACATGGCGCTCATTACAGGGTTATCACTGTTCTGCCCTTCTGCTGCACCAATCTCCAAAGATCTTCCTCTTGCCTGCTGCCATGAGTCAGTGGATGGGTTACCTCTTGGAAAGACTCCAACTAAAGCGGCTGCCAGCTCCTGAGGAAAACGATCCATGATATTCCTCAAGATCCCAAAAGCTGCCCTGCCAGCTGCTTCTTCAGCAGTCCTACCAGTTGACTCATAACACCAGCCAGTCCACTCAGAATCGTCACCTCAGGGACGAACAACGGCCTCCACTGTAACTAAGAGACCTTCTCCCAACCGCTCATTCGTCCAGAAGTAGCGGGGTTCCATTCCATCAGGATAACCTACATAGCTGAGCACTCTCCACAAGAGTGTAGGCATCCCAAATTCTCCAAGGAACGTGTGACGTTGATGGGTACGTGGAGCGAGCTGATGGCTAGGAGCTCTGCCTCCGGTGGACTTGCGAGCAGTCTGCTTGGTGCGTGCCATCTGCACCATTAACATGTACCCTTGGTGAGACAATGCCATAATGGATAAGAGTTACATAACCGAGTAAGATTCTTTATAAGGGGAGGAACAAATGTAATTATGTGAATGGTGTTTTAACATGATGCATGCTCGTGCCGTACGTCCTCACAAACTTAGGAAAAAATTGTTTCTAGCGGTAGACACGGTGGCATACATACGTTCTCTCATAAATAGCGTAACTAGTCGAGCTACACGTTTCGTTGTTAGTGTACCTGCATAAAATTTCATTTCAGCCCTAAACCCATAAAGAATGTGCAGAATGTAATTGTAAATATTTCCATATATGTATACCCATACATATACTTCCATATCAATCTACCCGACAAGGATTTAAACCCACAATTAAATACGTACCATATACACATGCAAACATGCATATATAGCCGTACCAAAACTAACTCTTCCCGACCGCACGCTCACATCTTGCGGTCATACACTCATCTTACCTTGGCGTAGAGGCATTTGATCCATACATTACCACTCAAGTGAATGGCATCCATACTATAGCACGCCGTATGGACGACGAAGTAAAAACCCCCATGTTAGTACTTAAATAGCCACCTAATAGTCCTTAATTTGGGCATAAGGAAAGTGATCATTGGCACACTTTAGATTTCAAATACCTATTATATAACTAATATTTGCTAGAGAAGGGTTTTTGGAAAACAAAAACTTTTGTTTTTAAATACACTTGTGACAATTAACGTTGAATCTTGCTCTGATGCTAGCTGTCGCAGAACCGACCAATTTATAAGAATACAAGTACAATGGCAATCCACAAGCGGTTGCACTGTTATACTTGAACCCATATAAACCCGGTAGTCCGTCGAGTACCACGACGGGTCTCGATAAACGATTTACAACAACCAAGATCGTACAGGATTCAACATACATGCCACATATTACATAAAGTTCACAGATACTTTTCATCATCAGAGTACGAATAAAAAGTTATTACAAACCGAGTTTGATAAATAAAGCGGAAGCAAATAAGTTTGAAGATAAAGTTTCCAACATAGTTTGATACAGTGCCAAACCAGATCACGGTCCACAAAAGCAAAGATAGGAATTACTAAGGAAGCCTGCCCAAGGCTTACTCCTCATCCACAGCGGGATAGAAGCAACTCTTGCAATAACCATGATACACAGTGCCATCTGCAACAATGGGAAAATAAACCCTGAGTACGAGAAGGTACTCAGCTAGACTTACCCGTCATGAACCAGAAATAAAATGACTCCAAGGATTATGCAAGGCTGTATAAGTGGACATAACTTGACAACATTTTGCGAAAAAGGCAATTACCCGTTGTACAATTATGATTACTTTATCAAGTTAATTATAACTATCCATTTCTAGATTAGCGACTATCCTATGCCAAACATGTGGTATATCATTTATAAGCATACAATAGTAACCATAGCAGGTATTGAAATTCCAATTTCATCCGAACCAGCATGTTTCATAACACAGTTACTACGATGTTGGAGCTAGCCAAGTTTCTCACTATCCGGGAGAGACGGCGATTCGAATCGATTTCAACCAGCTGGGAATTTATTCCTAACACAAACCCAGATCTACCAGCCACGATAGTCTTAGGTCACCTTTGGTACAACTCCGATACACATTTCGCGAGTCCGTACTGTGCCGCATAATCTGGAACACCAGATGCTAGGATGCTCAGGCCAAGCCTGCCCTTGGGCTCAGTCTGATCGTTCCCTGGAAGGAGCGCACAACAAAACGGTTCCCCGCCTGAGTTGAATTACTCGGCTTCGCGGTCGGAACGAGTTATCCGGCCAGCTAAGTGAGAGGCATGCGTTCAATCTTGTCAGAAGTTCCAACAACGGTACGGTCCTTAATCGACACAGACGGGGATAAGTCCACACCCAAGACCTCCATGCCTTGTTGCTTCTCTATCGACTTCCCGTCCGGTCTCAATTTACTTTTACCTCATGGTTTTATTCCACGATAGCAGATATAGCCAACCGTGCTCTGGTATCCACCTATATCTCGTAGGTGACAGGAAATCACCCGACTTCTACCGGTCTAAGCATGGCTAAGCATATATTCGATCCTGGACCTATACCGGTTAAAGGGATAATATCTGGACAAGGATTGTACATGCATCAAGTGGTTCCATTCAACTCTTATAACCTAATGCATCAATCATAAATATGTAAGTAAACGTTTGTAAGTTACTGGGAGACTTATAATGCTCCGGGGCTTGCCTCGCAGAAAAGAAGTAGGACGGTGGTCAGGGCACTCCGGAAGCTCTTCAGGGTTCTGCTCCACGCCTTCGGGAGCTGCGGCTTGCGGATCCTCCTGCTGGTTCCCTTCCTCTGCTTCTTCGAATTCCAGCAACGTGATCTCTTCCTCCGATCCTAGATGCATGAGGATGGTATAAGTATTACGAATGCATATATGTTAACAAGTGCATCCTGTTGTTTGAGTAGGTGCATATCTCTTCTCGATTACTATTTAACTACTTCTACAATGCATCGACTAGGCCACAAATAGTAGCTACTTGTTTCACTCATAACAGGAGTTCTATAAATCCAAAAGCAGTGATCCTAGACTTTCTGGAAAGCTTATCAAATTCTCTACAACTTTGTTATTAACCATTTTTACAGTCTACATCAGTTTCAACATGTAACTCCTCACACTCTAGAATCAGTCCGGAAATGATTTAACATGCAATATAAAGTAAGAATACTTCTACTTTATGTAATCATTCACAATTTGACAACCTAGAACCTACCAACAGTTTAAGCATACCAAATATAGTTAAGATAATATAATGGTGAAGCCCAAACTATTTATTAAATTGCCTTTATTATTTTATTTAGATATCTAGGTTAAATAATAAATATATATCAGATGTGCTTAATAAATTCTCAAAAATTTACAGAGCCTTACTAATGCTATCAAAGGACTACTATAAAAATTTCATGTCATTTTACTAAGTAGAACATCCTATACAAAAATGATAAGGAAGCAAGGCTTGAAATAGCATAAATGGAAAATCCTATTGAAAAGTGTCAAGCAACAGATTTCTTATTTTTCCTAACATCCATATGGTACTAGTATTACCTCCAACAAATTTCATGAATTTTGGACTCATAAATAATTTATAAAAATTCATGCAAGGATTGACTAGCCATAAAAGAAAAATCAATAACTATAATTCTACATATGCACTGGTCTTCAAATTTTTACCCAAGCTCATACATGCTAAGACTAGCTTACCACAAAAATTTCATAATTTTTGGAGCACAGGAACTCTAGATATAAAATAAACAAATTTAAATGCATTCAAAAGCACATTTCAAATCCTGATTTAAATCTCCAGAAATTTCTACTGTTGAAACCAAGAACATATTTTTCTTAAATACTACACCTCTTAAGGAACACTACAAAATTTATTTCATATTTTTAGGAGCTACCAAACTAAAGATACAAAAATAACAAATCACACTTGAATCTGAAATTTTTGAACTAGCCTACTCTACTGCTGTCGCTGACCGGTGGGACCCGTCGGTCAGAGGACCCCACATGTCATCGACACCGAAGTAGAGTGGCGGCGCTGTACGCTGCGGGCGCGGCCAGACCTCGCCGTCGGCGAACTCACCGGCGGTGACATCATCACCATACGACCTACATGACCTAGCGCGTTGATTGGTATACTTGGCCGGCCCTATTGCCGACTCTAGAGACGACGGCGGCGGCAATGGCGGAACGGCGGGGCTGGATCACGGCGGTACGCCAGTGGAGGCCACGGCGAAGCGAAAGAGGGCGCGGACGAGTATCCCGGGGCTCAGGCAAACCTAACGCGCACGGTTACGCGGTCTATGGTGGCGGGACGCGCCCCAGCCACGGTGACAGGCGCGGCGGGGAAACTCTGGCGAGCTTGCATGCGCGGCGATGGCTTACCAAACGCTGTCAGCGGTCACGGGAAGAAGAAATGGGGTGCTGGGGAGCTAGTGGGGCTACTGCGGTGAAGAATGGACGGCTCGTCGCGAGCCTACGTAGGCTATGGCGACGGCGGAGCGAGGAGGCTCTCGGCTGCTGCTGCAGCGAGGGAAAAGGGCCGAGGTGAGGCGACTGGTGAGCTCGGCTGAGTGCGGGCGAGCGCTGGGAGGGTAAAGGCGCGAGCTGGCCTGCCCTGGCCGCGGTGGGCAGGGTGCTGGTGACGCGCGGCCGCCACTGGCTCCACGCGGCGCGCACGCCCTGACGGTGTCGGCCACCGAAGCCAACGTGCCGGACTTGATTCAGTTCGTCAGAACGCGATCGTTCATGCCTGACAGCGCGGTTTGATGACGTTCGTTCACTTAAACCGTGCAGCAAGATCGAAATCCGTCAACAGCAAACTTGTAGATCTATGTACCATCTCCAACTCTTGTTAAGGCAGCATACTCTAATTCGCAACCTAAACCGAGTAAAATCATGCTCAAAGTCGGCTTGTCAGGCTGACAGTGTTCATGACTTAGCGAAAATTTGCTAAGTGTAGAAATTGTGATTTCTCAGATTTTTGAAACTCAAATTCACACATGTTAGGAGCAGAATCAGTCAAAGACCCAAAAATCAAAGTTGTTCCTTATGTCAAACACTACAACTTTGCTTTAGTGAACTCCTCCATGCAAGGTCCCTAACACCTAGTTTAACAATAGTCAAACATGCCACTTTGAAATCACGATACACATTCAAACCTTGACTAAATGACCAAACTAGCCCTAGCACTAAATACCAAAGTTGTTCATGAAGATATCCTAAGCATGTTTAAACAATTTGCAAGGTCATTTAAGCATTTCATGTAGTAGTCACTCATATAGCTATTGAAAGGAATTACATGAAATATCACTTAAGTGCTTGGTCATGAAATGTGGCCTTCATGAACAAGGTTCCTTTTGTTAACCTAAGTATAGCTAAGGTGTTTTGGTGACTAGCACTAACCACTTGCATTTATTTGCACACGATCATATGCATATGTTCTAAGAAACACAAGATAACAAGTAATGTTTCACATGTTTCGAGCGAATGTTTCAATTGTAAATGATGATTTATGAATGCTTGATGCTCATGCTCATGTTATGCAAGTCAAGTTATGCAAGGCTAACACCCGAGGTGTTACACTACCTACGAAGCAAAACAAGTTGTCTATCCTATGGGGCTAGAAATCAAGAAGATACATGCATGTCCTAATGACTGCATCCTCTAGTGTGGCAAAGAGTATGAGAAATTGGATGCATGCCCAGTATGCCATGCATCGCGGTATAAGATCAGGCGAGATGACCCTGGTGATGTTGAGGGCGAACGTCCATGGAAGAAAATCCCTGCCAAGGTTATGTGGTATGCTCCTATAATACCACGCTTGAAACGTCTGTTTAGAAACAAAGAACATGCAAAATTGTTGCGATGGCATAAAGAAGACCGTAAGGTAGACAATATGTTGAGACACCCTGCTGATGGGTTCCAGTGGAGAGCAATCGACAAAGAATTCCTGAAGTTTGCAAATGATACAAGAAACTTAAGGTTTGCTTTAAGTACAGACGGTATCAATCCTTTTGGAGAGCAGAACAGTAGTCATAGCACTTGGCCTGTTACTCTAAGTATCTACAACCTTCCTCCTTGGTTATGCATGAAGTGGAAGTTCATTATGATGCCTGTGCTCATCCAAGGCCCGAAGCAACCTGGCAATGACATCGATGTGTACCTGAGACCACTTATTGATGAACTTCTCATTTTATGGAATAAAGAAGGTGTACGTGTGTGGGATGAGTACAAACAGGAACACTTTGATCTACGAGCATTGTTGTTCATAACAATCAATGATTGGTCTGCTCTAAGTAATCTTTCAGGACAGTCAAACAAGGGATATAATGCATGCACACACTGCTTCGGTGATATTAGAGGTGTATTCTTGAAAAAATGTCAAAAGGTCATGTACCTTGGCCATCATCGATTTCTTCCTGCAAATCACCCCGTAAGAAAGAAAGGCAAGCATTTTAAAGGGAAGGTAGACTACCTGACCAAGCCTCACAACCGAACCGGTGAGGATGTACTCGATATGGTCAATGATGTGAAAGTTGTCTTTGGAAAAGGACATGGCAGCCAACCTGTTCCGAACGACGCTAACGGTCACACACCCATGTGGAAGAAGAAGTCCATATTTTGGGACCTACCCTATTGGCAAGTCCTAGAGGTCCGCATCTCGATTGATGTGATGCACCTGACGAAGAATCTTTGTGTGAACCTGCTAGGCTTCATGGGTGTGTATAGAAAGCCTAAGGACACATTTGAAGCACAACAAGACCTGCGTTGTTTGAGAGAAAGAGACAACCTGCATCCAGAGAAGACAGATGATGGACGACATTACTTACATCCTGCTAGCTACACTCTAAGCAAAGAGGAGAAGGAAATCATGTTTGAATGCTTAAACAACATCAAGGTACCATCTGGATTCTCCTCGAATATAAAGGGTATTATAAATGTGCCAGAGAAGAAATTCTATAACTTAAAGTCCCATGACTATCACGTTCTCATGATGCAATTACTTCCAGTTGCATTAAGAGGAATTCTACCTCCAAATGTACATCTAGCCACCGTGAAGCTATATGCATTCCTCAATGTAATTTCTCAGAAGGCAATTGATCCAACTGATCTAGCTAAACTACATAATGATGTGGTTCAATGTCTTGTCAGCTTTGAGTTGGTGTTCCCTCCTTCCTTCTTTGATATCATGACACACCTCCTAGTTCACCTAGTCAAGGAGATTTTCATTCTCGGTCCTGTGTTCCTACACAACATGTTCCCCTTAGAGAGATTCATGGGGGTCCTAAAGAAATATGTTCACAACCGTGCTCGCCCAGAAGGAAGAATCGCCAAGGGCTATGGAACAGAAGAGGTCATTGAGTTCTGTGTTGACTTTATTCCTGACCTTGACTCGATTGGTGTTCCTGAATCGAGACATGAGGGGAGACTAAGCGGAAAGGGGACACTAGGGAGGAAAACATATATTGGTATGGAGGATGATTATTTCAATAAAGCGCACTACACAGTTCTACAGAACTCCTCTTTGGTAGATCCGTATATTGAGACACAAGGATCTCTTACGATATGAGTTTCCAGGGAAGACTAAAGCTTGGATTATGCGTAAGCACATGGAAACTTTCAGCGGTTGGTTGTGAAAAAAATGTCAAGGTGATGAGAGCATCCATGAGCAACTGTATTTATTGGCTATGCAACCATCATGGCATATCGTCACATACAAAGGGTACGAGATAAATGGGAACATATTCTACACAGTAGCCCAAGATAAAAGGAGTACCAACCAAAATAGTGGTGTCCACATAGATGCCATAGACCCGAATGGGAATAAGCAGACATATTATGGCCGCATAGATGAAATATGGGAACTAGAATATGCACCTACTTTGAAGATCCCATTGTTCAAGTGCCAATGGGTCAAGGTGACCAGAGGCGGGGTAATAGTAGACAACGAGTATGGAATGACAACAGTAGACCTTAGTAATATTGGGTACAAAGACGAATCATTCGTCCTTGCCAAGGATGTGAATCAGGTGTTCTATGTCAATGATATGTCTACCAAACCAAAAAGAGGGAAAAACGATAATGACTCAACCAAAGAGCCAAAACGCCACATAGTTCTTTCAAGGAAAAGAGTCATCGTGGGAATTGAGGACAAGTCGAACATGTCAGAAGATTATGAAAAGGATGACCGAATTCCGCCCTTCAAAGTGAACAAAGACCCTAGCATCTTGGTAAATGATGAGGACACTCCATGGTTACGACGCAATCATAACCAAGCGACATACGTAAAGAAGAAGTTCACTGCTGTGCCCCCTTGATGATATAGTGATTTAAAGTAGTGTGTGTTTGAGATATTATGCAATAATTGTAAATTCAGATGTTTATTATGCCGTGTTTCAAATTAAATCAATGTTTGATTTGGTGGGATTTCTCTCTCAAAAAGTTAAATTAGGATATTGAGTGATGAAAAATTAAAATATTAACGTTAAAATGATGTGAAAACAAATTTCCTGTCCAAAACCAATAGTTTTAATAATTTTAATTAAACACTACATTTTTGCATTAATGAAATAATAAATATTAGTTACATTATGTTTTATAATTATAACAAAAAATAAAAAAAGTTAGGTTATAGATTTTTCCTATGCGTAATAAAGAAAAAGAAAATCCATATTTTTAACAAAATAATTTTATGACTTTTATTTAATTTACTATGTATTTAACAAGACTATTGCATTTCTATTAAAAATTTTGCTCAAAACAGGCGAGTAACGAAACTGCAGCCCACCTTTACTCCTGGGTGGGAAGCCCACCCGGGAGTAAAGGTGGGCTGCAGTTTCGTAGCCCGCCAAAAAAACCTTTACTCCCGGTGCGTATTACCAACCGAGAGTAAAGGTAAACCTTTGCTCCTAGCGCGTGTTACCAACCAGGAGTAAAGGTATACCTTTACTCCCGGTTGGTAACACGCACCCGGAGTAAAGGACCTTTACTCCCGGTCGGGGGCTGGCACCGGGAGTAAAGGGGTGTGGCATATATATGCCAGTGCCCAAACCCCTCGTCGCCCCATCTTCTTGCCAAGGGTATCACACCCGAATCACTCGAGTGGGGAGAGCATACAAAGAATTGGTTTTTCGCTCATGGGGGAACACTGGACCAGGAGACAGGGAAGTACGTTTATGGTGCAAGACTGCAAGAAGCAGTAGAAAGATTGTTTTATGCTCAGAGAGCTACTGCTAGTGGTGCGTTCAAGCCCAACAGAGAGAAGGATGAACTGACATACGCCATTAGGACTATTGAACACGGTGGCCGAACTAGAGGCAAAGGAAGTGTCTCATGGGAGCATGGATTCCCTTAGGATAGACCTTCCTACAGAAGCCGCCAGAGAAAGAAGGAAGAAGAGGCACAGCGGCTCCAGAGGTTGGAGGAAGCGGTGCGTGAAGCACAGGAGCAGGAAAAAACCTTGAAGCGAGAATGCAGGAGGAAATCAGAAGGCAAGTGCAAATAGCAGTGAGTGCAAGCAAGCAGGCATCAGAGCCAGGAATCAACATTAGCCCCCCTGCTTAGTTAAAAAGCAGCTGCGCTTCCACAGAGATACCAAATCAAGGGGACACAGGACTGCGCTTCCCTGTGGATGACGTCATTGAACCTTGTACATCGTGTGAGCTACACATTCTGAAGGGGAATTCCACAATCAAGGTGGCTATCGGTCTTGTTAATCCTATCGACCGAACCAAGACACCAATGATTCATGGGAATATAATCTAAGAAGGATATGCTACCATCTCGGTAGATAAAGCTGAAAAAGGTTTTAGTGATTTGCCTCTTGACATTCCTGGAGGTGATGGTGAGAAGACTCTAGGAGAAGCAGAGAAGACATTCATTCTATGGCGCAAGCGCTACATCATCATTCCTCGGATGTCGCCTCCACCTCCTCCTGAACTACCTCACCATAGGTGCGGATGAAAACACTACATCATTAATTTATATTGGCTTAAATAATTAACAATCTGCTCATAATAATATGTCATTCCTTTTTTTGTAGCAGATCCTCCCCCAACCTAAGTCCAATTGTTCAATCGCCAGATCATCATAGTGCTCTGTACGATGACAATGTGTTGGAAGGCGAGGCTGCATCCACACCATCTCCAAGAAGGTCTCCAACGCCGCAGCCGCCACCTCCAAGGAGGTCTCCAACGCCGCTGCCACCACCTCCAAGGAGGTCTCCAACGCCTCCCCCGCCCCCGCCTACCAAGAAGCTAAGTACTAGCAAGAGGCCAGCCCCACAAACGAAGAACCAGCCCCTGCCGGCAAAGAAAGCCACCGTGAAACCAAGGGCTATTCCCAAAATAATATCTTAAGAGAAGGAAGAAGTAACTGATGCATATAAAAAAGATATGTCCATATTCTATGACAAACTTAAAAAGGATCAAGAAGTAAGGAGAAACCCGGAGAAACCGTACTTCTTCGTAGCTCCAGATATTCTAAGAAAAAAGGTGGCTTCTTACCAGCAACAACAGTGGAAATCTCGTAAGCCGTCCAAAGCAACGTTAACGGACTATGACCGCACTCTCACCAAGTCAATTGAGGCAGCACAGAAAAAGAAGCGGGCAGGGAAAGAAGTTGCACAACTCGGACAACAATCGCACCAATCAGTCCTCCCGCTAGTTGTTGGTAATGAATATGGTTCGAATTTAGGATTAATGCATCAGGCAAACATACCTCCGGATGTTGATTTGGATCACCTTGGTGAATTTATTGAAGAGACTAGTCTCGACCTTTACCAGATGTTTGGTGATAGAAACATTGAGAGTGCGGCGGAGGTTGATATTTGGAAGAAAAAATTTGTACTAGGCCAGAGTCTATACAACCCTCAAGCCTTAGGTGATCTGGGGACGCAAATGTACCTACTAAACAAGTGGTACATGTAGGCGTCTACCAGTGGATACTTCTATGTTGGTGTCAAAATTAGAGACGAACATTGGTTCCGTGGCGATGATGTTATGTATGTTGACTTCGTAGAATTTCATCAACTATGCCACCTGACCTCTCTGGACAAAGTTATCATTAGCTGCTATTGCCTGTAAGTAATAATTCTTTCGATCTATTATTAAACTCATCATATGTGTGTATATGCATATAAATTATCCTAACAAGTACTATATATATGTAGATTTACAATAACAGAGCGCAGAAAGAAAGGTTTCAATGAAATTGGTTTTGTTGATCCCCATATAGTATTCAAAGACCCAGTTACTCCAAAGCCTAATTGGAAGTCTGAGTCAGAGAGTAACCTCATGAACTTCTTAGTGAACCAACGCCACAAGAAGGATATACTCTTCCCCTACAACTTCAAGTGAATGTTAATAATGTCGATCATCCTTAATGGCTCATATGTTGATTCTAGTTAATTAATGAGTGTTATGCGTTATATCCTATAAACACATGCAGCAATCACTGGATATTGATGGACATTGATCTGGTGAAAAGTCACTTGATAATCTATAACTCGATGAGAAAACCACAACAAGACTACCAAGATATGATAGATATTATCCAGAGGTAATTTCGGTATCTCTAGCAACTATATATACACACAAATATGATGATTAACTATATCTGATGACGTGGCAAATTTTTTATTGGGCAGTGTTTGGAAAACCTTTATTGAGAAGCAACACATGGGAAAATGCAAAGCGTCACTGAATGTAATCCCTTTGAAAGTAAGTCCCCTAAATCACATCATCTTTATTAATTAAACATATAGTTTTCACCGGATCACCAGATTGGATGATAAATCTTTTTCTCGTAAAGTGGTGTCTGAGGCAGGAACAGGGGAACAACTACTGTGGTTACTATGTTTGCGAGTTTATCAAGCAGGTCTCCCAAAGAACTCCTATAGAGAGACTCAAAGTACGTTAAAAATACACTATATATTCATTTAATTATTATTATTGATTGTGTTACTATGTCTTTATATATATATATGTGTGTGTGTGTGTGTATTAATTTATTTTCCTTTAATTCAAACATGTAGGCTCGATGGTTGGAGGAAAAGGTCATACGGCAAGACCAGTTCAAAGCAATTCAAGAGTCTATAGCCGGATTTTTTAATGACCAGGTCATCGATTCCAAGGGCGAGTTCTACTTCGACCCAACACTGCCATGAAAGCCAAGCTAGAGGATGAGAGGAAACTTGTTATATCACAATAACTGTAATGCAATCTTTTGTAATATATGCACATGAAATAATATAATGTAAAATACACATATGCATGCATGCATGTAAATATATATATTGTGTCATTTAATACATTCATTGTGCTTGAACCGAAACATAGTATACGCGCATATAAATGTATTATTAGCAGCGTACAATATGACTTCGAAAACATATTTTAAAAATAAAACAAAAAAATGAAAAGAAAAGAAAAAAGAAAAAAAATAACCTTTAGTCCCGGTTGGTATTACCAACCGGGACTAAAGGGTGCCGGCCCCGTGGCATGTCAAGAGACACCTTTAGTCCCGGTTGGTGTTACTCACCGGAACTAAAGGTCCTCCTTTAGTTCCGGTTCCTGACCCGGAACTAAAGGACCCCCTTTAGTCCCAGATGCTTGCTCCCGGGTGGGGAACCGGGACTAGAGGAGGTTCCCCACCGGAAGTAAAGCCTATCTCTGTACTAGTGTCATTGGAACTCCTGCACAAGGGTATCTCTCTCACTTAAAGCATGTAAGGGCCAATTGCACTCTAGTGGTTGATCCTTCTCCAGTTCAGAATGACGGATCACCAATGTTGTGTATAGTCACCAACTTGACCAAATCCTATTGAAATAGAGAAAAAAACCTATAATCATGTGCTCTCGTTATTTGTTCCCTTGGATTCTCCCTCCTCAAATCCCTGACCTTATTTATCCCAGTCGCCAAGTAATGTGACGGGACTCTGTGTTGGGGTTGATGGCTTCCTCAACTAAAGCATGGCAGGATGTTGAATAGGTACCAGATTACTTGAGCCCGATCCAAAGGAATAAGGTCTTGTTTAGATGCCAAAAAATTTGGTAAAATGCTACTGTAGCGGTTTTCGTTGTTATTTAACAATTAGTGTTCAATCATAGTCTAATTAGGCTTAAAAGATTCGTCTCATGGATTTCGTCTAAACTGTGTAATTAGTTTTATTTTTTATTTATATTTAATGCTTCATGCATGCGTCCAAAGATTCGATGTGACGAGGAATCTTGAAAAAATTTGCAAAATTTTTTGCAACTAAACTGGACCTAAATCCTTTGCCATGAGGGCACTAAGAATGTCATGTCTCCTCAATCTCGTCATCCCTCTTAGGAGAAAAAGCCATACTCAACCATCAAGGCCTCAACTCATATTCTGGCACATAGGTGGCATCGTCCTTAATTCCAGACTCATCTAGGTCAGCGGATGCACCTATGCCACTTAGTCGTTCTACCAGAGGCTCAGCCACACGGCATGAGCAAAAACCCGTAAAAAATAAAATGGCAAACCGAAAAAAATAGATGGAGTTGGCTTGGCCCGAACGAAAAAACAACCATGAAAAGAAAAAAAAAACAGGTGGAGTACGTCTAATGACGAACCAAATAGCGTATTGTGGTAACTAAAAAAATAGGTTATAGAAACAATTTATTCTATAATATTAGATATAGATATAAATTGAATATAGATTAGTGACAGGCTATAGAGGCTACCCGTCGCTTTTGAAGAGTTATTACTGTCGCACACTGGTATGAGTAACAAAATTTCCATCGTGTTAGGTTTAGTCCCACATCGATAATTGATGGTGGAGGAGCACGACATATAAGACGGGGGCAGTCCTCACCTATCAGACTGGCCCTTTGGGTTGAGTTAGGCCCAAAGTCTGGTTATGTTGTGGACTTCGATGGACCTAGGCCCGATGGGTGCCGGTTCATAGGTATAGCGAGCTAGGCCGAAGTCCGCTGCACACTCTAACAAGTTGTATCAGAGCCCATGGTCGAAAAACCTAAAAAAAATCAGGATTATGTGTGATATGAAGCGTTGGACATGTGGGTAATTGACGGTGGAGGAGCACAACATATAAGACGGGGGCAGTACTCACTTATCAGATTAGTCTTTTGGGTTGAGTCAGGCCTAAGGCTTGGTTATGTTGTAGACTCCGGTGGACCTGGGCTCGAGGGGCGCCAGTTCGTGGGTATAGCGAGCTGGGCCGGATTCCGTTGCGCACTCTAACACATCGCTTTAGTGAGTAATCACCTCTCAACATTTAGCTGTGTTTTCTTTGTGCCGGCGCGACCAAGGAAGAAGAAAAAATACGACCTAGCTATTAAATTTGGTCGTCAACACTAGCTTATTTGGTTTGAGAAATGAATTAGTCTATTATCTACTTATTTCTTATCTTTTATTTGATTTGTAGAATAAAATAAGTTGATGTAACATTATCTTATTTCTCATAAGCTAATAATTAGTACTAGTGCGAATAAATTAAGGGATTCCACCAAATTTAAGAAATAGATTCATGACGCACCATCTTATCGAGGATGCAGTGATTCCCAGACAAACACTCTGTTAAATAAATGATCGAATAGAGAATCTATCGTGCGGGTAAATCAAAGGGGTAAGAGAAGATTGACTGTGTATGGTAAGAAAACATACGTGCTAGCTAGTACACGTCCTAGGGTAGCTACTAGCTAGGACGACCTGCAGGTTACACAGTTCCCTACTAACTCGTATGCACCCCACCAAAGCATAATGCTTCTATGGCCGGTACTCACGGCTAGCTAGCCTCCAAAAGGAAGAACATGTATCTTTCATGAACAATAAAAGGTATTGCAAACATATTTATGAAAACACTATACTATATAGTACTCCTACATTTTCCTTGTGCAGGCAAGGGTGCACTAGTAGAGAACAGACCTTTCATCCGAAGTTAAAATGGGCTCTAGTCCCGGCATTTTTTGCGCCCGGGACTAGAGAGACCTTTAGTCCTGGTTGGTGTCTCCAACTGGGACTAAAGGTCCCTGCCCAACGGCTACTGCGCTCGGCACAGTGGCAGGGGACCTTTAGTCCCGGTTGGAGACACCAACCGAGACTAAAGGTGGACATTTACTCCTGGTTGGAGCCACCAACCGGGACTAAAAGTCCCCAACCTTTAGTCCCGGTTGGTAACACCAACCAGGACTAAAGGTAGACCCTTTAGTCCCGGTTGGTAACACCAACCCGGACTAAAGGTCCCCCAATGGGTTAGTTCAAAAGGACCCCCTTTAGTCCCGGATGCTTGCTCCTGGGTGGGGAACCGGGACTAGAGAGGGTTCCCCACCGGGAGTAAAGCTTTGTTCTGTACCAGTGGTGGTATTTATGATGCTGTCAACTTTGACCATTGGTGCCATTTTTTCAACATAGAAAGATTGGCACGCACACTTCATTTCTTTTAGTATGTATATAAAACAATGTTATAATACTGGACTATGATATTTAGTGATATCTTCCTCTAAAAACTATAGCAAAGCCTATTTAATTTAGCATTTTTATAGAAAACATGAAAATTCTTAACTAATTATATATTAATACATTTAAATAAGAAAAATTTCATAAACACAAATACTCAAATATATGTACTGGCTCTAGGAGAACATGTCCCACATCAATTTTTGATATTCACTAAATCCGACAATACTCATGGCAACAATCAATATGCATATTCATTTAACACTAACATTCAACAGTTTAATATTTATTTAATGGTTTATTGAGTGAAGAACATGATGGATATGCATAGGTTATACTCTTCTAGAGTAATGAATTAATAATTGCCATGGTCACGATTAGCGGTGTTAAAATATTTCACTGCTAAGCTAAATAGCGATGTTTAATTTAGTGGAGCAAAGCATCATTTAGCAGCAATAGTGTAGCGGTAGACCCTTGTAAAAGTTATAGCCATACTATAGCTGGCTATTTACATCAAGGATATAAAACGAGGCACCTGTAATTGACTTTATCAGTCTTTTAGAAGTGTGAACATTCACGTATATCGTGTGACAGAATAATGACATAGGTTAAAAATGTGTCTAAGTAGTAGAAATATAGAATAATCGAATAGCCTGCCCTACACTATGCACAAGAACACAATAAGCAACTTGGGCACTTAATTTGGCACACTTCATGCATGTTGCTATGGGGCAGGTGTGAACACAGCTGAGGTTATTAGTGTACACGGTGACCGTTGAGGATCTGGCGAGATTAGTCGTAAAATACAAATCTCACAAGCCGCCACTCTGAGGTCAGCTAGATTGAAAAAGGTCACCCAAAAGTGCTGACCCAAACATATCAAGCTTTTACACACACAAGCAAAAGCTAGAAGCCAGCTGATATATATCTAGCAGGTCCGAACAGGTCTAGTATCCATCCAACCGTTTCATTATTCACACACATGCACGTTGCAATCCAGATAATATAAGCGCATCCCGCCATTCCGTGTACTTGCCCCCATTAATTTTAAACGATCAGCATCAAGAACGTTGCGCTGTCGCCTTTACGCCGGAGTATGAAGCACTCGAGGACCCCCATCACACACATAACATATTCTTCTCCACCCACGGGATACCCCCCTACGGCGTAGGGGCACTGTAGCCCTACACAGGCAGGCAGTACCTCCGTGATGCTTGACCATTCACACAGCCACGCGCGTGGCAGGAACCAAAGGATCCGAGCGGGCGGCGGCCTGCGACGACGACGTGCGGCATCCATCCGTGTGGTGTGTGTGGGATCTCATCTCCAACACCGGGAGTGACCATCGAGTTTACGATTTTAAAACTGGCTTATAGTTGGTCCGGCTCGTGGGCTTATTACCACGAGCCTGCGCTCCCACGGGTCCATAGGTCCTAGGTCTACCGGAGCTACAACATATAAGATCTTTGGGCCTTACTCAACCCAAAAGACTAGCCTGATAGGTGGGGGCTTCTTCCGCCTTATATGTTGTGCTCCCCCACCATCGCTACACGATGTGGGACTAAACCCCAATAATTCTTCCGCCTTATATGTTGTGCTCCCCCACCATCGCTACACGATGTGGAATAAACCCCAACAATCTCCCCCTTAGTCACACATCGGGGTGCCCCCGCCATATGTGACGCTCGAGATTTTTTTATCGGGTTTAGTTTTTTTTTACCATGGTCTCTGATACCAATTGTTAGAACTGGTGATGACCACCGAGTTCATAATCTTAGAGCTGGCTTGCAGCCGACCCGGCTCGTTACGAGCCTGCGCTCCCATAGGTCCTAGATCCACCGAAGCTGACAACATATAAGGCATTTGGGCCTTACTCAACCCAAAAGACTAGCCTTATAGGTGGGGGTAAGGCTGGATAACGAGCTGACTCGGCTCAGCTCGGCTCGGCTCAGCTCGCTCGTTAAGATAACGAGCTAGCTCGGCTCGGCTCGTTATCCTAACGAGCCAGAAAGCCAGCTCGGCTCGGCTCGTTAAAAGCTCGAGCTGGCTCGTTAAGCTCGCGAGCCAGGTATAAAAAATACACAAAATATAATATTTACATTTATCTAAAGTTTGAGAATAATAATAATATAAAAGAAATGCATCTAGACCAGTTACCAGTCAATTTATAGGGTCTAGACCAGTTACCAGTTAATTATAAAGTGCAAGACATGAAGTAATACAAAAACTAATATAAGTTTTGATATTTTTTCTGAAAGTTTGGCTCGTTTAGCTCGCGAGCGGCTCGCGAGCTAGCTCGTTATAGCTAACGAGCTAAAATCTTGGCTCGGCTCGTTATCGTAACGAGCCGAGCCAAGTCGAACCAGCTACGAGCCGAGCGAGCTAACGAGCTTCGAGTTTTTCGTTCAGCGTTAGGTGCATGGGGGTTTCTTCCACCTTATATGTTGTACTCCCCCACCATCGCTACACGATGTGGGACTAAACCCCAACAGCTCGATCAGCGATCCAGATCAGAGAAGCTAGGGAAAGCTCTGGCCGTCGCCACCTGCCGCGAGCGGGGCGTCACTGTAACTGAGAGGCGCCGCTCGTCGCCGGCCGGCCTGCCGGGCCCTTTGCGCTGCTGTCTGAAAAGGAGATGCATGATGCCTCGGGCAAGCTGCGACGGCGCAGCAGCCGGATCCATGACGACGTCGTACGTTACGTACGTGCATGCAGACGCCAGAGGCGAGCGTCGCGCGCGGCACTTTTCCATGGCCATGTGCTTGCGTCTGTGTCTCTGTGTGTGTACGTATGGACCTGAGACTGAGAGCAAGCACTGGCAGGCAAGGCAAGGCGAAGCTAGCTCTCCAGGCCGGCAGGCAGTGGTCAGCTGCGCGCTGCTGCTAGGGCTGTGTCGAGGCGGGGTTGCCCAAAGGAGCCGGCAACCTGGTCGACCAGGTTGGTGGTGAGAACTGAGCTAGAAGGGCACCATGGGACTGAGCCGGCCTCTCTCCATCGATCGAGTGCCGGCCGGGACCCACCACGCTGGTCGATCGATCCATCGGTACGGTGGAATAATGATGATGATAATGACTATCTGACGGCATGGTCGTTTTCGTCACCCCCTCACGGAACAAGGCCAGCCACCGGTCACCAGCAGATGCTGGCATGTTGCGTGATGCCCACCAGTCCACCACATGTTGTTCAAGTATCTTCCGTTTGGGAACCGGCCGGCCTCAAATTCTTTGCGAAACAGGTGGTTATGTTTTCTTCCCTGTTGCTCCGTAAATTTGGACGCATGGTTGGTTCTCCCTGTATCTTATGTAGGTAATAAATTAAAGGTAAGTGGATATAATCGGGAAGGTAATATTTAGGGCACACATGCATGTGCATGTGTGCTTGACGGTTAGATCTGCTACACTATGAGATTTGTGCATTGCAAGAGTACGCCTGAGAATATTTAGCACATGCCCTTAGCTTGATACAATAAAATATGTGCTCTTGTATTGGGGTTGTGAGCTTGAAGCTCCTCCTTCACTCTCACCAGTTTGTCAACCGATGTCGTCAATCGCATGTGTGAGTCCTTTGTTTTTATCTAAGGACCCGTACGTTTCTGATTGATCACTCTTACCAAATCCTTTGGGCAGCTCCAATGGTGTTTTATGAGCTAGCACTAAGCATATTATTTCATATTTTAATAGAAAAAAGAGAAATCTATTTCTTGATCAAGAGCTAGTCTCGTACACATATTTTAAGATTATGCGAGGATGTCATGTGGGGACTATTCATGTTATGAGCTACGTGCTAAAAACCAATACTATTTAAGAAATTATCTTGGAGCTAGTAACTAACTCGTACGGTTGAGGGCGCCCTTATGAAAATCCCTTTGAGCTCAGACTAGCATGAGGTGTTGTCCACTCGTGTGAATTGTTGGGTCAGGTGCGCTGAGATTTTTAGTGTCATGTAACCATATGCTTGATTAAGATGCCAAGTTGCCAAACATCGCACATTGTTTCATTTCATCGTGACAAAAGGCAAAATTTACACCTATAGCAATATCGTTAAATAAGGGTGCATATATGCTAAAATTAATCATCCTTGAAAAATCTAGAAAAACACTTGACTTATATTTAGCAAAAATGAGTAAAATACTACGGACCTAAAAGTTTCCAACATGTTCAAGTATTTGCTTACATTAGATTTAGAGATGGCGGCATATAAGGGTCTGTTTGGCACAGCTCAGCTTCTGAAGCTTCATAAGCAACTTTTTTAGTGAAGCTGAGCTATTTTGGAAAAAATGTTTGGCAAAATAGCTTCA
This sequence comes from Miscanthus floridulus, assembly GCF_019320115.1. NCBI lineage: Eukaryota > Viridiplantae > Streptophyta > Magnoliopsida > Poales > Poaceae > Miscanthus > Miscanthus floridulus. The sequence continues at coordinate 53,352,698 of NC_089581.1, read as the reverse complement.
CCAACAACTCATGACTCATGAGAGAGAAAGAGCTGGGATAAGCTTCTATTTTTAGCTTCATCCAAACTCATGTCTTTGTGAGAGAAGGAGAAAAACAGCTTTACCCATGAAGCTGTTTTGGAAATGAGTGTTTGGCAAAAGAAAAAAATAGATCACAGCAGCTCATGAAACTGTTGTGAGCTGTGCCAAACAGGTCCTAAGTTATGATCTATAACGTCGATCAAAATGTCAGGGCATATACTATGTTTTATTTTGCGTTGTACACCGAACAAGGTTTTTATTTATGGGCCCATGAAAAGGACCTTGCCTTCCCCTCCTCACGTTCACTTTTGAGCGATTCAATTCAAAGCTCAAAGGAACACATTTATGCAGTCCAGGAGAGTGAGAGTGAGGGGGAGAGAGGGGTGTGGCGCACAGAAAGTAGCTTTAGAGAGAGAGAGAGAGAGAGAGAGAGAGAGAGAGAGAGAGAGAGACGGCAGAGAGTGGCCGAGTGTGTGTAGCTGGGTAGTAGTATGGGCGCCGTGTCTCCCTGCTGGTGCTGCATACGTACATGCATGCCTGCATATAGACGAGGGGACAGCATGCATGCGCGCGCGCCTTTGCTACATTGCATGCATGGAGCGGCACGCCGGCCGCGACATATGCATAGCAAGGCCAAGCAGCACTCGAGAACGAGTTGGCGGTGCGCGCGCGTGTACACGCATGCATGCAGTGCAGCCTCAATACAAGGTGCATATATGCAGGCACGCACCATGGCCATGCGTCCAACATAAACTCCTGTGCCGTAATAGTAAAGCGGATCGAGCAAAAAGGGTGGTTTTTTAGGTATGGAGGATCGATGGCATGCATGCAATGTCGCCCTGCTTTCTTTTTCTTCTTCTTATCAAGTTCCATCATCACTAGCTACGTCCACTCGACAGAGAGTACTTCGTAGCGAGATGAATCATGATCGTCGATGATGGGATTTCTCTCGTTTGTTGAATGAACCACTGCACGTACAGAGTCGCAAAATAATGAACTCGGTAAGGCATATATACATGTCGGGTGCCACAGAGACTACTCTATATATACAATGCATGATCGCTTAGATATACAATTATAGTCTACAAATATATACTACAATTATAGTCAACGTAGTAGTATAAAAAAATCTGCAGGCAAACCCTAGATAGCATGTAGAGATAGGATAAGCTAAGGCCTTTTTTAAATCCATGGTATAAAGTTTTAGGGGTGTCACATAGGATATTACATGAGGGTGTCGCATAGGGTGTTCGAATACTAATAAAATAAATGACAGAATCAGTCATAATCCGCGAGACGAATTTATTAAGCCTAATTAATCCATCATTAGTGCATGTGTTACTGTAGCACTACATTGTCAAATCATGGACTAATTAAGCTTAAAAGATGCATTCGCAAATTAGTCACAAATTGTAGCAATTAGTTATTTTTTAGTCTATATTTAATACTCTATACATGCGTTAAACATTAGATGAGATAAGAAGTAAACTTTTTTTGGAGGAACTAAATCAGGCCTAAAGCCATCTTAATAGGACTTCAGCTAGAGAGGAGCTACTGCTGCCTATGCATATGCATGCACCGTCCGTCCGTCCGTCCGTCCGTCACCCGCTTGGTCTCCCGGCCCCGGGCGAGTACTAGCTAGTCACACTCACAGGCAGCTAGAGAGAGAGAGTACAAGCAGCTGGCTGCGTGCTCTGTTCATCTGTGCTTATGAAGTGTATGTGTCCAAAAATAATGCAATGGACCCTCAGGAAGGTTATTATTATTACAAGCGTAGAGACGGCTGAGGAGAGAGAGAAGGGCATGCAGAAATGAAAAACAAAGGCGTCATTCACTTTTGGTGATTTGACCTCACCATGCAGTCAGTAGTAACAGAAGGGCAGCATGCAGCCGCAGGGCCGTGGCAGCAGCGATCCACCATCTTCTCTCTGCCCACCCCTCTCCATGCTAGTGTACCATCCTCTGATCATCCCCCCCCCCCCCCCCCCCCCCCCCCCCCCCCTCTCGCCCTCATCTGGCCCTCTCTCTCTCTCTCTCTCTTCTTGCTATTCATGCAGTCATTCGCATCTCCAACCCTATCTTGGAAATCACCACTGCACACACGAAATTCTGCTCAAATTTACACAAGAATGTCCCGCAACCGCATGCATTTTCTGAAATGGCGTGTTCATCCATTTCCATCTCACAGCTATTCTGAAACTCTGAATCCTAGGATGCTAGTTAGTCTGATTTTGAGGCCGAGAATGGCCATCATATCAGCATAGCTTGCAAGTTGCAACAACATCTTTCCTCTTGATCAGAAACCAATATCTTACTACCAAAGTAGCATACAGAAACGTGAGCAGTATTGAATTGAAAAAGAAGACAAATTCTTGAATTCTAAAAAGCATAGAGCTTTCATGTACCTCCCTTGCACATTGAAGGAAGGCAAGAGACGATCTTCGACATCGTGACACACACCTAGCTATTAGAGCTTTCATGTATACAGTATACATTGCAACTTATAAATACTACTCGTAACACGCAACCACTGCAAATTGGAGAGCGAACATTTGGCCATGCACTCATGCTGGGTACGTGTATATCGGTAAATTTCATTCCCCGGCCCGGCCTAGTCCAAGAGGTGGGGCACCCCCAACTTACAGATTATTTGTCGTCACCCCGCGACTTCTCTCTATCTCCTCTGCCGAACAGGCTCTCTCTCTCTCTCATCTCATGCATGCATTGCACACCCGTACTGTACCCTCACTCTCGCTCGCTCAATCCTCCTCCAATTAGGTCACACGGCGGTGGGGTCAGATTACTTGAAGCCAGGCCTGGTCTCCTGGCCTGCCTGCGTAGTACGTCTCAGCACTTCTTTTCTTAAAGAACTGCTACTACTCAAAATCTCACCATTATATATTCTTGCAATAATTGATGTCGATCCACTGCATCATGAAGACACCGTTAATGGTCCTTATTCTGTGGTGAAAAAAAAATACTAACGGCATGTTTGGTTTTGAAACAAATGTGCCATGCACTAGCCACTAGCCAAGCCAAAATTTGGCACCAGCCATACTTTGGCGCAAATTCGTGGCCATAGTATAGTTTTTGGCCACATTTGGTCACCAAAATGAACTGGCATGGCCAAATGGGAGGGGCTGCCAAGCCAAATTTTGGCACCCAACCAAATGAAGACCAATTTTGGTCAAAGTAGTCAAAATTTGGCTTGGCATTCTTTGTCACACTTGGGGAGAAAGTAAAAATTGCCTCTAAGGGCACATGCTCTACTGACTGTGCATTCTCAGATTCGCTCTGAGATTCAGTGCACAGCTAGGAGAGAGACAATAGAATATTATCTCTCTCCTGATGTGCACGAATCCTAGAGCGAATTTGAGCTTAGGTACGCAACCAAACACACCGGCCCTAAAATAGTGTCCTTCCCTCCTCTATATCTCTTCTAGTAGGCAGCTAGTTAGCCCATCATCAGTAGCATCAATGCATCTACTAGGGCAGAATGCTCTATTGCCAATTATATTATTTAGCATTTTGCTTCCGGGTGGAAAGTTAATATAAGCATCATAATGTCCTCAGCTGGCCATAAAACATGTATGGTTTGGAAAAATCAATTAGAGAGGAATGTAGGCTACTATAACATGCCCTGATTAATCGGACCTCAAACAACTTGGTTTTAATGATTAGAGACTAGGCTTGCAAGGGTAATGTTGTTCTTTGTTGCCCTAGGCTTACTAAAACCTCTTGCTGCAACTTTCTCGTACTCCTAGTGACAAATGTGTTTAGGCATGACCACAAGAAAATTTAATAATCAAACACTACTGCATAAAGCTTTTGTAGGGACGACTCCAGGTGATTTATAGGGGCGGTTTGGCCAGCCGCCCCTACCAAAGTGTGGATACAAATCATGTATTTATAGGGGCGGTTCTCAGACCGCCCCTACAAATAGATTTGTAAGGGCGGCTGGTGTCACCAGCTGCCCCTACAACTGTATTTGTAGGGGAGGTTGGTAACACCAGCCGCCTCTACAAAAATAACTTGTAGGGGCAGTTGTAACACCAACCGCCCATATAAATCCTATTTGTAGGGACGGTTATAGAGTGAACAGCCCCTACAGTACATTTTTACACCAAAATTGAAATTTGAAAATTTAAATATGACCAGAACATATATACATATATATATATATATAATAAATAATTCACAAGGACATTATATCAACAACTAATTGACAAGAAGATATATGCATTACAAACCCATAATAATTTAAATTACTTCATTACAAACCAATTCATTACAAACACATAATAATTTAAATTTGCTCATTACAAACCATAATAATTTAGATCAGTTCATTATTACCACTAACAGTAATTTAACTTCCTAGAATTTTCTAACGTTGTACCACGTACTCGAAGAAGTGCATATCATTCATTTCATATGCCAAAATGTCACTGATGTAGCGCAATGTATTTACTAGTGCACTCTCCCTTGCTTCACAAGATCGTTCACAAGGTCTACTGACGACGATCAGCATTGGTCGAGAACCTTCACTCCTAGTCACAAGAATTTTTACCTTGATTCCCTCTGAAGTGAGAACAGGGCCACCATATTCCCATTTATAACGACCCAAGTGATACATGGCCTGGTTTAAAATGGCTTCAAAGCTATAACTTGCGTATGTTACGTCAGTTCTTCTGAATCTGTAAGTGTTAGGAAAAATGTGGTTATCAGAACCATGCATATATATGGACATAATAATTAATCTGGATATAAGTTATGAGACTGACCACATCATTCATGTTGTCCTCAGCAAGCATTGCACAAAACAGTCCAATATCGTGGTGGAGGCCCACATTCAAAGCAGCAATCCTCATGGAGGAGTATGTAGGAATATTGCACCCAATATTTTAAAGCGCCCTTAAATATGCTTGCACTATCATATTTTTGCAGCAGTAATATCATGAGGTTGACCGTTGCACTTCCTATCGATGTATAAAACCATACCTTGTTGGTTACCCGCCCTAGCGAGAATAGAAAAGCCAATTCGACATTGCTTGATTCGACCATCTATAGGGAATGTATCAACAATGAGGAAATCAACCCCAAAATTTGAGTGTCTCTCTGAACCATGGTATAGGATGAAGTGTCTACATTTAAGAATTATATATATGAGAACAAAATATCTATAGAGGTGTCTTTAAACATGTTACTTACTATGCTTGGATATGGGTGGTTTGCCCTCCCCAATGCTAGTGGGAAGCCAAGATCATACACATAATTATTTAGTAGATCCGACGAAGGAAGTTCGGCCATATCTTCTCCTAAATTTATGTCAAGGAAAACAGTTATAGTAGAGGAACAGGAGAGGATAGGAGTAGAAGAAGTAGAAGTAGAGGACAGGAGAGGAGAAGAGTAGAAGTAGTAGGACTAGGAGAGGAGGGTCTACAAAGCAGCATCAGCATTGACAGCTCATGGAGAAGAGTAGAAGTAGATGCAAGAAAGTGTGCTTTAGGTACACTAGAAGGTATAAGAAATCAAAAAGGTCTATAAACCAAATTAGTCCTATAAAACAATAATATATCAAAAAACGAGTAGTAGCAGTAGTAGAGGCCTCAGAAATATGTCAATCATCATTTGATCATGAACTTGGAGCATCAAGGCATCATAACAGAGAAGATAGAGAAGGTAATGTAGGGGCGGCTAGTAATGATGCCAAGTTCCTCACAAGTTCTTGATCATCAGCTCATATTCCATATAATGTATGGACTTGGACAATTTCATCATCGGTAAAACAAAGGAGAGGAGAGGAGAGGGGAGATTTGGCAAAAAAAAAGCAACATCTGCTTAGCAAACATAGAGTAGCAGCTGATAGCAAAAATAACCAAAAAACAACAGTGACCCACTAGTCCTATGCCCCCAAGCACGCAGCCGGTAGATTAGCAGCAAGCTAGAAATTAAACAAGAGGATTAATTTCACCAAATCGATGTAGATGTAGCCGGCTGGCTGATTAAAATCCCAAGTTAATTAAGCAAGGACGAGCAAGCTTCTAGACAAGCATATCATCACATAGGATGTTCACAACTGCAGCTAGAGGCATTAGCAATACTCCAGTACGTAGCAATACCAGCAGCAAAGCATATGAAAGAGCAACGGGCTAATAGGTAATTTGCAGCAGCAGCAGCAGTTGTACTAGCAGTAGTGGCAGCTAAACTATAGCTACAGATCGATAGAAACTAGAAACTACAGGTGCAACATATATATGCTCACTGTTAACAAATATATACTGAAATGCAGACAAAATGATCAGGAGGGTACTCATTTACCGCTAATAGAAATAAGTAAATCCATACAGTCATAAATGACTTAGAAAGTGGAGCACATGATTTGTTTGGACTGCAACTTGCCATAACTACTTAAAAAGGCATGTCCAGTAATGTTATCTCGCCAATTTCTAGTTGTGATGTAAGAGAATACTTCATATTTTAATATAAACTCCCTTTTTTGTTGCCTAAAATTTCCAATGTTATTAGTCATTATTATCTTTCGTACAGGGTGTAAAGGTAGTTCTCAATGTTCTATCAGTATATAGCATGGACATTAACAGTGACATTTAGCATCTCCTATGAGTTATGGCAGTAGAATAATTATAGAAACGCGATGCATTTAATGATATCATTAATGCATAGACCAGGAAATCGAGGCATTTTCATGTGAATTATTATATTGAAACTTTAGTTCCAAATTAAAATAAAAGGTATACGCTTTGGTAAAAAAACAAATAAAAAAACATGCTAACAACCTTTCTTTATGTTTTAAAGAGACTTCAAATATGTGCTAGGGACACAGGAAAATACTAGAGTTATACAAACAAACTATCAACCATGCTAAGAGCAACTGGCATATGAACATGTCATGATACACAGGAGCCAAATTCAACAGCTGAAAGAGGATCAATCTTATTTGACAAGTACATAAGTCCTACCACTAGAAGACAGTATCAACTTCAAACATCAGTCGGGTAAAACAAGGCTAGTTGAATACTAGCTACAACTACACTGACCGGAGCAGGTTGACAGTATCAAATTGTATTTTCCATACTAGGAAAAGGTATATGTTCAGGAACAGAAAAAATCAAGTAACCGTGACATTTGACAGTTTCTGATAATCGTTCAAGTTCAACTTATGGGATGTTGGTAAAAACTGACAATCTCATTTATCATTTGATAGGAGTGAACAAAATGGCAGACAAGTGTAATAGAACGCAGGGCAATCTAATAAATTACACTTATGAAATTAAAATGGTGTGATCATTCTGGTCTACTGTCCAAGAATAAGGGTTCAAGATTACCGAGCACACAACAGAGATAATTTTTCAAGATTACACAAATTCACTGAGGGATCAAAAGCAAGATTGTAATCAACTGAACATCTAGAAATACAGATATATCAACAGATAATAAGCAGTTCCACACAGATATCCAAAGCCCATCATTTCCTTAATGAATAAGGACCACATGAGATCATAAATATCATTAACTAAGATCTCAGGCTCAGAAAAAAATTATTCAAATAACTTCACATAAATCATTTAGTTAAAAGAAACTAAAACTTAAAAAAGCAAGAATGCCACCAGAAGCATCATGGCGCTAGAAACCCAAAAAAGAAGCATGTGTAACTTATTTGCCAGAGGCAAGCAAAAGAAGACAGAAAAAGGAACCATAGAAAGTCTAGCAATCTGTAATGCTTTCCCACCTATTTCCAGTCATGATGCAAGCAAATGTCACATTTTAACGTAAATTGTATTCTTAGCTGCCAAGACTTTCCAATTCACAGGGGCATATTTGCAGGCAATGCTGCAACAGTTCAGCAAGCTATGTAGTCAATACAATTGTACAATCAAAACATAAAAGACCCAAAAAGAAGTGACTGGCATACTAATTAGGATTTACTTCATCGAAACAGGCCAGAAGTGACTTAAACCATGAATAAATATCCAGGACTATTTCTATCATGTAAAACGATGTTTCAATCCTATAAAAAATCATGCTCTAGATGCAGCACTATTTCTATCATGTACAAAAGAAATCCAAGCACAAATTAAATCCTTTGAAATGCAATTCCTATCATGTATAAAACTTAGAAAAATCCAGCCACATCTTATCCAAACACATCCTGACATGCAAATGAATGTAACAAGGTCGACACAAAGGATTTGAGTTTCCAAATCCATCAAGCTAACATTTAGCAATACAATCTCAGTGAATCTAATGTCATAATATTGGAAGAAAACCATATTAGAGCCCTGCAAGCATATCTTATAATGTTTATTTTGCAACAATTCCAAAAAACCTCAATTATCATCGAGTTTTGAATGGAAGACTGATTTCACATTGTGGTTTTGACATACATACATATTCAATTCAGATATTCTTCCTAAGACCACCAAGCAAGTTACAAAGTCATAGACAACAGCCAAAAGCTAATCTACAATTCCTAGAACAAAAGCTTGCTAGAAAAAAATCACTAGCAAATTATAGGAGCAAAGCATGATGTACAATTATAGTGGTAGTAGGCTAGGCTAGCACATAAGGTGACCAGAACAGGCATCACTGAATATAACACTAGGCTAGTAGCTAAATAAGTCTAACTTGCATCAGTCTATCAACACTGGCATTCTTAGTAAAAGGAAACATAGCCAATGAGTTGCTCGTGTTTGCAATTCAATCATTTTCATGTAGAGCACCTCTTGTCTAAAATGGCGAGAAGGAATTCTAATCTCCATAGTTCCATTCTCAAATATAGCAGTCTCAAATTTAGGAAATTAACAAAACGCATTTAGGCTCACATCAAGTTTGTTCTTCGTCATTTGTCTCATTCTCGTCACACATCAAGCCGCAGATCACACAAACCAAAAGATGCAGCTTGCACTAGCACTACTCATATTTGGAGACTTGCACTAGCACTACTCATATTTGAAGATGCCATCTATTGCATAGAAGCAATCAAGCATGGAAAACCCTAATCAGTACGGGGAAGTGGGGAACAAAGAAAATCAAGCAACGAGAAGTCAATAACTGTAGAAATAGAGTAGATCGAGAATGGGAAGGGGAAGTGGTGGACAACAAAATCAAGAAACGAGAAGTCAAGAACTGCATAAACAGAGTAGATCGAGAATGGGGAACGGGATGAACTCACGGGTGGTCGTCGGATCGACACCGCGGGGTGTAGGATCGGCCCTGGTGGACGATGAATGGGGGCGAGCGCTCGTCACCGGAGGACGCCGAGTAGGGGAGGAGGCTCATTGCCGGCAGCCGGTGAGCGGGGGCGAGGCTCATCGTGTGTGTCCCAGCGGCGAACGGAGGGGCGATAAGGGTGTGGAAACCCTAGCCACCGGGGGGAACGACATCGCCCACGGCTAGGGTTCCGCAGCGGGTCCCAGCGACGAATGGAGCGGAGGTGAGAGGAAGCGCACAGCCGGGCGCGCACGGGCCGGCGGAGGTGAGAGGAAGCGCGCACGGTGGCGGCAACAGCGGGTTCGGTAGCCTGACGACGTCTGAAAGCAAGAATCGCACCCCTGAGTTAGCCGCCCGCAGGCTCTGGCTTATATACTGGAGGGCATTTGTAGGGGCGGCTCCTAAGTTAGCCACCCCTACAAATCGATTTTTAGGGGCGGTTCCTGAGTTAGCCGCCCCTACAAATATTTTTCAATTTATTTTAATTAACAATTCTGTAATTCATTCATATATAAAGAACACAATGTAAATTTATATATTAGTTTTTTTATTATTCTATATATATAAATATATGTATATATAAACAATTTTATTATATATAGATATAATTTTATATTTTCATCTTTACAAAAATAATATTTTAAAATTTTAAAATTTGAATTTCAAAACAACTAATAGAATTTTAGGACACTAAATGACCTCAAATGAAAATTTTGTAAACATCAAAGTTGTAGAACTCATCAAGATGTACAAATTATATTTTGGTCATCTTTTCATTTGATAAAATTTGAAAAGTTCAAATTTTGAATTTCAATAAATGGCAACTTCAAACAAGATTTTGAAACCTTAAATGATTTCAAATAAGAAAGTCATGAACATAAAAGTTGTTGAACACATTACTATCTACAACTTTTATATTGATCATCTTTTCATATGACTAAATTTAAACAGTTCAAATTTTGAATTTTAATAAATGGCAACTTCAAACAAGATTTTGAAACCTTAAATGATTTCAACTAGAAAAGTCATGAACATAAAAGTTGTTGAACTCATCAGCTATCTACAACTTTTATTTTGATCATTTCTTTATTTAATAAAATGTTAGTAAACATTGTTCATAAATCCACATGTCATTCATAGTTTCATAAACTATACGAGAGACATGTTGATTTATGAATAATATTTACTATCACTTTGTCAGATGAAGAAATGACCAAAATAAAAGTTTTAGATTTTGATGAGTTATACAACTTAGGTATTCATCACTTTTTCAGCTGAAATCATTTGGTGTTTCAAAATTTTGTTAGAACTTATCATTTGAAAATTTGAATTGCTCAAACTTTGTCAAATGAAAAGAATGACCAAATCAACATAGTAACTTGATAGGGCATGATTTTAGAAAATTTTAGAAAAAAATCATCACATTTGGAGTTAGTATGAGGAAGAAAGACTAGTTACAAATTTTATCCAGAGATTAAAAAGAAAAATCACAACTGTTCATGACGATCAATGATGAACAAGTGATGATTTCTCTTTTTAATCTATGGCTGAAACTTGTAACTAGTTTTTCTCCCTCATACTAACTCCAAATGTGATGGCTTTTTTCCTAAATTTTTTAAAATCATGCTCTATCATTTTAGTCTGGTCATCTATCTTTGTCACTAATTTTGGATAATTCAAATTTTGAATTTCAGAAAATGTCAACTTCAAACCTTAGTTTTCAACCACTAAATGATTTCAGCTGTAAGGGTGATGAATATAAAAGTTGTATAACTCATCAAGATCTCCAACTTTTATTTTGATCATTTCTTCATTTCATAAAGTGTTAAGTGATTTCATAAAGTTTTTAGTAGTAATAGGGTGGATGTTGAAATAGATTCATCTAGATGTTGCAAAGGGTCGTCTCACACACATGCATAAATATAGTCTCACACACATACATAAATATATAGTCTCACGCACATACATAAATATATAGTCTCACATGCATGCATAAATGAAGTCTTATAAACACACACACTTACACAAACACTCCACGTTCAACAACTAGCTAGCCCGCTGTAACGACTTTTCCCTTGACATATTTTCGTTCCCATGGCAATATGTTTTTGGGCAGGTTCTTTTCCACAACACTGATCTTATTAGGAAAGTCTATGAATAGCGGCATCTCATCGTAGTTATTGTAAGCTTCAACATCGTCCACGTCATCAACTCCGATAATGTGCTATTTCCCGAAGGCAACCACGTGCTTTGTCTTCTTCTTCAGGGGGGAGGTTACTTTGTGGGTAAGGCATATAGAAAACTTGTGCGACACGTGATGCGAGCACCCAAGGGTCATCTTGGTATCCTAGATTCTTAAGGTCCAGGACTCTCAATCCGATCTCGTTCAGTTGGTGTTGTTTGATCCAGCGGCATCGAAATAGGGCCACTGTTATATCCCTTCCATAGTCAAGTTCCCATATCTCTTCAATGATGCCAAAGTATTGGATCTTTCATCCCACTCCATCGAGTGTTTCTATTTGAATGTCGCTGTTTTGGTTCACATATTTATTATCCTTTGTGTGGGTATAGTACGTATACCCATTGCGTGGGTATAGTACGTATACCCTCCGCCAACCTACTAATGGTAATAGAGTCTATGGTTTCTCTAGGCGGTATGTTTTGGTCCTTCAACCATGTAGTTAGTCGTTGCTTATGCTGTTTCATGACCCAATTATCTGAATGACCATTTCTCTCTGCCATAATGATAGCCAAGTGTTCATCAATGTACGGTTGCATCAGTTGTGTACTCTGCAAAACACTGTAATGCGTCTGACTTACCTCTTTATAATCATGGTCGATGAACACTTTTCTACCACTGGTGGCCTTCCCAGCCAGCCTACCCTTGTGATGAGAATCAGGTTTACCAATCCCTTTATGTACTTTTAGGTACTCTTGACAGCACTCGATGACTTCTTCAGTACTATAACCCTCTATCATGGAGCCCTCTAGGTATGCTCGATTATGCACATATCAACTTAGAACCAACATGAACCGCTCGTAGGACCATATTTCATGCAAGTAGCAAGGGCCCAGTGCCTATATCTGATGAACCATGTGAATCATGAGATATGGCATTATATAAAAAAAGTAGGAGGTAAACACATCTCTAGTTGGTTTTGTGTCTCCATCACAAATTCATGTAGGTCACTCAACTCTTGCTTGTCAATCATCTTCTGTGAGATCTTCGAAAAGAAGTAGCACATGCGGGTGATGGCCATTTTCAAGAACTCTGGCTTTATAGCTCTAATTGCAATAGGTAGAAACACTGTTAGCATCACATGACAATCGTGAGCTTTGTAGTGTGTTATTGATAAGTCCTTCATCGACACTAGCTTCTTCACATTCGCTAAAAATCCAGTTGTGACTTTGACCCCAATTAGGAAAGTGCATATAGCTCTCTTCTCTTCTGGTGTTAGGTTGAAGCACGCCGTGGGCAGAGTGTATTTTCCATTAGCCTCAGGTACCGGGTGAAGCTGTGGCTTCACATTTAGCAGCACCATGTCTTTCTGTGATTTCAGATCATCCTTTGACTTGTCTGTGTCCATCAAGGTAGCAATGAGACTTTCAAAGACATTCTTCTATACGTGCATAGCATCAATGGCATGGGGGACCTCCAAGTCTAGCCAATAAGGCAAATACTAAAAGAAGATCGATTCTTTCTTAAAAGGTATGTCTTCAACAGGAGGTGTGCTTCTATCTTTGTTCGTCTCATTCGAATTCTTCTTTCCATAGATGGCGTGTATGTTTTTTACCATTCTGTACACATGTGCACCATTTTGTATCCTTATTCTCAGTCAACGTCATTGTATGCTTCTCTGCGGCTTCAATAAATTTATCCACCTCTTCACGAAAACCTGCCTTAAACCTTAACGAACCATACATCCTAGAGTGTAACACCCTAAAATTAGCTACTTTCTAAAAAGAGTAAAATGATTTCTGTTAATTGTTTTGTGCTCATAAAAACATAGGTACAAGAAATTTTTCTTTAAATTAAAATCCAATGTAAGGGTAACAACATGTTTGCGCATACATACCGTTGCATTGATACTTTTGTGATGAGTGGTTTGGAAAATAAATTCAAATCTCAATCTTTAAAATATTGCTTTCAAGTAGTGGTTTAAAAAGAATTTAAAAATTTGCAAAAACAAAAGTTAGATAAGATGCCTTGTTTTTAAAATCTAAAGGCTTGGAAAAGGTTTTAAGACACGTTAGAACGATGCCTCTCTTTCCGAGAATCTTTCCGACCTTTTTCGGTATTAAATTCATATTTTTTGGAGCTTTATCTTTTTCCTAGATCAATGCAAAAGTTTTTTTTTCGGGAGCTAAACCACTTTGGTTGTGTTCCTTATTCTTCCATCTATCCCCAGGAATTTTTCTAGTATTTTTCGGAGCTCAGAGATATTTTTCGGAGCCTAAATAGTAATTTCCGATTTTCTGTAATTATTTTAATTCCGAAAATCAATATTTACTAAAATATCTCGGATTTCCAAAATATCCAAACCCTACGTATATATATATATGCCGGCGTAGCCCTCGATGCGAGGATTCCAGAAGTACAGCCCGTTTTTTGAGCCGCCACTCGTAGCCCCACAGATCGGACGCCGAAGTTCTCCACAGCTAGGTTTCCGGCGAATCTTCGGCGAGCTTTTTCGGCCACCTCGGACGTCTCCGGCGAAAACCGTCACCACCACGAGATAGATCTCGTCGTTCTCTACGACGTCTTGTCATCCTTTTCGCGAATCCGTGCCCGTTCGTCGTTTCCCTAACATTTCTTCTTCTTCTTCGGCGAGGAACACCATGACGCGGTCTTCTCCTTCGTCTCCGGCCACCACGGCACCCTCCCGTGTCCTGGCCCTACTCCCACGCCGCCGCACCTGGGCTGTGGCCCTATACCGCCCTGTCCCGTGCCCTTGCTCGTGAGCGAGCCAAGCAGGATGACCGCCGCCGCCCTGTGCCGAGCGTGCAGTGGCCGGCAGCCACCGGCTGAGCCGGCTCAGGTCCAGCGCGCCGCTGCCGTGGGCCCCAGCGCCGCTGAGCGGCCTCGCTGCTGGCCGGCCAGGCCAGCCGTCCTCGGCCCTGCCTACACGAACACAGCAGCAGCAGACAATCTCTTTGCCATGGCTGCGTACGTGAAGACGAACAGAGGTACAAGATGAACGCATTTACAAGTTTACAATTCCTTATTTATTAATCCCCGCCGTTTCTTTGTTTTAAGTCCGATTCGAGTCGTTCCGGTTGCGTTGGTTTCGTAACGTCGAGCTCCGCAGTAGTGTTGATGTTTTCATGTCACATTATTTTCCATATAAAGCTAAATATTAAATTGATTAACATGCTTGTAATTAGTTTTTATAATTAAAAGCAATTTAGGTTTATACATCGTGCTTTCATAAATAAATGTTAATATGATTAATATCAACAATAATGTCTTCTCGATTATAATTTGTTTAGATCAACCTCGAAACCTTTAGTTGTTCGTTTAGTGTCCCACATGTTTCATGCTATCTAATCTATAAATGTTTAAATGGCTTAAATAATAATTGAAGATATGTTTATAAGATAAAATATGATTAGTGAATTTGGCTTTCAGAATTAAAAATATAATTTGACTAAAATAAATTAGTAGGTCTCACATGTAGATCCTGCAATGCTTTCTCTTAATTAAAACAATAAAGGACCTAGATTTTTCTTTTATAATATGTAATTTTTTTCGCTAGCCTGATTACGGTTTAGCATAGACGTGTTCTCCATGCCACGTAATTATGTGTCTATAATTAAATATAGGTTCGGTAAATCTATATGTAACTACTTTTCTAATCTAAAAGCAATATAGGTGTTCTCGGATGGTACTTTATTTTGTAAAGTTACTTAACTTATACGACAACATTTATAAATAAAATATGAATAAGGTTTTACTTTGGTTTTATAACTTAATGTAAATTGTTTAGCTCAACTTAAGATATTTCTCTGAAATGTCCATCACCATGTTTTTATTAACTAAAATGAATAAAGCTTATAGTCCGTTCTCTGTTATGTTGCAAACATCTCGGTAGTCGTGTCCTCTTTAACGATAGCTCCGTTTTCCGTTGTTCTTGCGCTCTAGCGACCGCGGCACCGAGCCTTGTTGTTTAGTGTGTTCTTTTCTAGCTTTTGCTTTTGTGTGATGTGTTATTCTTAGTCTACCTTATTTCTTGTATGCTTGTCTATGCGTGGTGCTTGTTTCGAGTAGAACAAGAACCATTTGTGAGCGTTGGAGATCAGAAGTTAAAGTGCCGAAGCTGTAGAATGGAAGATGAAGTTGATGCTTCTCTAAGCAAGTTGCTTTGGGTGTAAAGCAAGTTAAAGGCAAGTATAGCTTGGGTTTTCTTTCTGTGACCATGATCTTGAAACTTGATTAATGAATATGCTACAAACATAAAAGATGACTTGTTAGCAACAACAGGAGGGTTAAATTCCCTCTCCACAAGGTCTCATTTGTAAGTGATCATCTGGGACTTACAGTACAGCTGTGAGGGCTATATGGCTCTAGCTCTAGTTGCTTGGGAGACCTTTTCTAGCAGGCTTAGAGGATACTGCGAGTTGGGTATAGGACAACCTCTGTCCTATTGTGCCTTGCTATGGAAGCGGCCTTTTAATGGAAGGGGGGTTCCTATATTCGATGACCCTGCGGCCCTTCCCGGTTAGACGAACTTCTGAGCAGCTTTATATGATTTCCGGTGTTTGGACCTTGCAAACCCATACATTTGGAAATCATGACTCACAGTGAAAGTATACACCTCTGCGCAGAGTTTAATAAACTGGTATACTAGCCGTGCCCACGGATACGGGCAGCCCGGAAAACTGAGGGAATTGTTGTATGTTCATTTAAATTGTTTATGTGCAATTCATTACTCAATTACACTTGATCATGTGGTTATGGACTACACTACCTTGTTGTTATATTTGTTGAGTTCGACATGGACTCACTCTTGCTATTCCCCCCACACCTCAGGAGAAGTTTTAGGCTTGTGATCAACTAGTCAGTTGGATCCAGTGGAGTGAAGTCTACACCTAGAGATCAGAGTTGTCTATCCGTTGATTGTTCCTAAGGTTATAACTTTTATACTATGTACAATATGTATTTAAGCTTTGTTATTTGATATCACCCCTCTTTTGTAGCTATATGTGAGATTTGATTCTAAAGACTCACATATGGTGTGCATCAGGTTTTGTCCTTAAAACCGGGTGTTACAAGTTCCTGTACTCCATCTTTTACAACAACAACAAAAAAAACATTAAAGGACTACTTATTCAGATATATATAAAAATGGATCAAATTAATAATTACTTGAGAATGTTTTGAGACCAACCTTTCTTTCATGGGTTGGAGTGAGTGACCCGAGGAGGAAGAAAGGGCTGCAGTTTTTTATACGTGGGTCATTTGTAGGGGCGGCTGGTGATTGAGCCGCCCCTACAAATCGCAGGTATTTATAGGTGGAGCATTTGTAGGGGCGGCTCAATCACCAGCCGCCCCAACAAATAGAAACACCGGGGGCGGCTGGTGAGTGAGTCGCCCCTACAAATCCAACCCATTTGTAGGGGTGGCTCATATCATCAGCCGCCCCTACTATTTCATTTGTAGGGGCAGTTGGTCTCCTAGGTCTATAGCATGCCACTGCAGGGGCGGCCGCCCCTACAAAAAAATTGTCTCGTTGCTACAAATGTTTTTTTTGTAGTAGTGAAAGCATTTTTTTCGTTGTCTACTACTCTCTCCCTTCTAGATTATAAGACTTTTTTTTACTTTGTTTGATACATTGTTGTGGCAGAACCTTCTAAATTATAGGGCCCACATGCACCTATCACTGTGCAATGACCTCTGACGACTATGCATATGTTCCCGGTAACTTAAGAAGACTGTCGGGTGTCCTCGGAGAACCCCGAATCATCCACGATTTTCCGAGCAGGACCCCATTACAGAGTCATTGCAGTATTACAATAGTTTATTCATTAATATATATCAGAGTGAAATAGCAGAAGTCTTATAGTAACTTAGTTTACAAAATAGTTGTTTAAACCTTACAAACTAAGTACGATTATTATTACAAACCATAGTAGTGGAGTGGCAGTAGTAACATAAAATATAACACACAAAGAAAGTACCCTGCCCAAGGGTCATACATTTACTTATCATCATCGACTTGAACAACAGTCATGCAGCACGGTCCAAGACAGACCTACCCATGAGGCTCACCTACAACAAGGGTTAACAAACCCTAAGTACAAAAGTACTCAACAAGGCTTAACCGAAATAAAAACTGATAAGACTTAGGAATGCAGGCTCAGGGATTCAAGGTAAGGCTTTAACAAGACTCAAAGTTCTTTTGCGTAAAAGCTCTCTAACAAGATTCTTTATTTCAACATAGAAACCTCCTTAAGACTATATATGAATCTGCCATGATCCATATTGAGATCATGAACTTCATATCAAACCCTTTCTCAAAACCAGCTCAAGTTTCATTTGTTAACTACGATGATGAACAGTGAGTTGAGTCTCCATAACCGAGGAGCAATGACGATTCAAACCAATTAAAAACCCAGTTGGGGATTCCCAACCACACGACATATGTAGGTCCCTGACCTACATATACCAACCTACCCTCAGATCCTCTAAAACAAGAATGGGTCCACGCCACCTGAGAATATAGTACTCCACCAATCCAGCCCATTACCACGTGGGTACATGCTACTCTCGCCATCTCTCCACTCCCAGTGCGTGAGTAGCCATTCTCGTAATAGAATAGCCAAGTTAAGGCTTACCGGAGTACGTGATCAGTACTACAAAGTCTCACCTCATGCAATTCAACAACAGACGATTCTTAATCGACATAGGCGGAAAGAACCCGCTCACAAGACCTCCATGTCCTATAGCTCTCACACACCGAGTCCTCCTGGTCTAGATTTATTACTCCCCATGCTCATATCTCATGAT
This sequence comes from Miscanthus floridulus, assembly GCF_019320115.1. NCBI lineage: Eukaryota > Viridiplantae > Streptophyta > Magnoliopsida > Poales > Poaceae > Miscanthus > Miscanthus floridulus. The sequence goes on along the minus strand of NC_089581.1, from coordinate 53,334,439 downwards.
AACATAAATAACCAAACGTAACCAAAAATCCATTTATATCTTGCAGGTGACAGGTAATCACCCAACTTTTATCAGTCTAAGCATGACTAAGCATAATTAAGCATTCTCGAATTAAAACTGGTAACAAGGTTGATATGGAAAAACAAGGTTGGTAATGCACCAATTAGGTTTCCACTCAACTCCTAATCACTTAATGCAGTACTAAAAAGCAAAAGCGATATAAATTTGTAAAACACAAGGTAGGTTTAAATGCATCCAGGGCTTGCCTTGGTTGTTGGAAAAGTCATGTTCCGGGGATGTTCCACAGTTATCAAATCCGACCTCAATAGACGGATTAACTTCCTCAACAACTTGATTGACTACCACGTTCTCGCTTTCGTTCACTACACATAGTAACAATGCCATGTTTAATATGATGCGAGATATAAAACATGATGCTTGATGATGGATGCAAAAGTTAAAAACTTGAATACAACTTTTCTGCGTGGTACAGTTGCAAACTAACAACTAACTAAACTTTTTCACAAACTCAAAAACTTACTTTAAGTACCAAGGATCATTTTATACTAATGACCCAAGGTCATCATTGTCGATGTTTGACCACCGATAGCCTGCCACGGGGGTCCCTAGGGCAGTATGTTCAGGCTTCAGCGTATGCAGAACTCGACGGTGAACGCAAGAGATAGTCGACTTATCCTGGTTCAGACCCTCGATCGTAGATTGAGTAATAGCCCTATATCTAGTTGGCGTTAGCCTTTGCGTTGGATTGATCGTAAAGTGTTGTGTTGTACAATTGTTGTCTAGCCTTTTTCATCCAAGGAGCCATGCCCTCCTTTATATAGTCAGAAGGCCAGAGTCCTAGTCGATTTATAATGAGAGTTCCTAGTAGGATTACAGAGTAATATTACTACTAAGATTACAGGGGAAGAATCCTAGTTAGGCTAGTTCTTCTCCCTTCCTTGTGGGCTATCCCATGGGTCCCGCACCGACAAGCCCCCGAGCACTTCATGGTTGAGTTCTGGAAGCCTTGTCTTCTTCCTTCAAGTCTTGTCGAGCAGGAACAAGCATCGTCCGAGTGCTTTCTTGAGCGAAACCGTGGAGCGCTTCGTGACATCTTCGCGTGGTGTGTACCTTTTTGAAGAAAAAAGTATCCCCGTTTGGATGTAGCCCCCGAGCCTCTTGCTGTTTGGCAAAAGGAGCTTGAGGGTCTTTTTTTTGAAATCTCTCTGATTCTTTGTTGAAAGGCTCCCGAGCATATACTCGATTTCCTTGTTGAAAAGAGCTCTGATTTAGCTATGTTCGAGTTCTTTTTGTCGAAAAGAGCTCGGATATAGCTATGTCTGGGTTCTTTTTATCTTGTGGCCTTGAAGTCATCTGTCTTGAAGAAGTGTTCTGAGTGACGTGCGCTTTTTTGAAGGAAAAAGTGCACTCACTGAGTGTAGCCCCCGGGCCTCTTGCTATTTGGAACAAAAAGTTGGAGGATCTTGAATCTGAGTTGTTCGAAAGAACTGTATACCTTTCCTTTTGCAGCTCCCGAGCATATATCCGGGTTGTTTTGTTCAAGAAGAACTCGGATGCAGGGTCTTGGCGTATTCTCTGGTAGTCTACTGTTGTCAGATGTAGTTGTATGGTGGTGATTGAGTGTAAATGCCTTTTGTTCACGGGTTGAACTGTGTTGGTATATTCTTTTGAGTTGTTTTCCATCTAGAGAAATTAGGAGGACGCCTGCACCGACTCCGCCTAGCTTGAGTGATCCATCAAAGTACATCTTCCAATGATCAAGGATGGTGCTTGACATGGGTTGTTGAATTTCTGTCCATTCGGCAACAAATCAGCAAGGGCTTGAGATTTAATTGCTTTCTGCGGGGTGAAATCGATGTTGAGAGCACTGAGTTCAACCGCCCACTTAGATATGCGCCCTGTTGCGTCTCTGTTGTGTAAGATGTCTCCGAGTGGGAAATCTATCACCACAGTAATCTTGTGGCTTTCAAAATAGTGACGAAGCTTGCGTGAAGTGATCAGTAGTGCGTAGAGTAGTTTTTGCACATGCGGGTACTAGATTTTTTTATTCTGACAGTACTTCGCTTATGTAGTATACTGGGCATTGTACTTTATACACGCACCCTTCTTCTTCTCTTTCTACTACTATCACCATGCTGGCTACAGTAGAAGTTGCCGCAATGTATAGCATTATGTCTTCATCTTTCTTTGGAGGTGTGAGGACTGGTGAGGAGGTGGGGTATGTCTTAAGTTTCTTGAAAGCTTCATTGGCTTCTTCTGTCCACTCAAACTTGTCTGTCTTCTTTAGTAGTTTAAAGAAAGGTAATCCTTTTTCGCCAAGTCTTGAAATGAAACGATTGAGGGCCGCCATGCAGCCTGTTAGTTTTTGTACATCTTTGACGCTTCAAGGAGGGCCCATCTCTATTATGGCTCAAATTTGCTTGGCGCTTGCTTTGATTCCACGATGACTGACCAAGAATCCGAGTAGTTGTCCTGAAGGAACTCCGAATACACACTTGTTTGGGTTCAATTTCCACCTCCACCTTTTTAGATTCTCGAACGTTTGTTTTAAGTCTTCAATCAGTGCATCTGGGTTCTTTGTTTTTACAACCACGTCATCCACGTATGCTTCTATGTTTTCGCTGATCTGATCACCAAGGCATATTTGGATAGCTCTTTGGTAAGTGGCTCTAGCATTCTTGAGTCCAAACAACATGGTCTTGTAGCAGTAGGTGCCGAACGGAGTGATGAAAGATGTCTTGCTTTGGTCCTATTCTTTTAATGCGATCTGGTGATATCCGGAATAGTAGTCCAGAAAGGAAAATAGAGTAGATCCTGCTGTTGAATCAACTATCTGATCAATGTGTGGTAGCCCGAACAGATCTTTTGGGTAGTGTTTATTGAGATCTGTGTAGTCGACACACATGCGCCACTCGTCCGTATTCTTTTTCTGTACTAGAACTGGGTTTGCTAGCCAATCTGGATGAAGGATTTCTCTGATGAATCCGGCTACCATTAGTTTTGTAATTTCCTTTTCAATTGCTACCTTCTTGTCAGGAGAGAATCGTCATAGTCGTTGTTTCACAGGCTTGGAGCCATCATTGATATCAATTCTGTGCTCAGCCAACTCTCTTGGAACCCCTGGCATGTTGGCCGGCTTCCAAGCAAAGATATCCTTATAGTCTCGAAGAAAGTTGGTGAGCGCGAGTTCCTATTTTGCTGATAGGTGTGCACTGATTGTTGCCATTTTTGAGGGATCACCGATGCCTAGGTCGATTTGCTTGACGTCGGCTTCTTTTGGTGGTGCTAGGATGCTTGGCTTTTTAGCCGATATCTCTAGTTCTTCTTGGCTTATTTCTGTGGCAATAGTGGCTATTTCTTTTCTTCCATCGATTGCTTGTGCTCTTGCTGCAATTTGAATAGCCTAAACATCACAGTCAAATGCTCTCTTTAAATCACTCCAAAGAGAAAGAACACCGTTAGGCCCTGGCATCTTAAGCAATAGGTACGGATAATGCGGTATTGCCATGCATTTCGCTAGTGCTGGGCGCCCGAGGATTGCGTGATTTGATGAATCGAAGTCCATGACTTCAAACTTGATGAACTCTGTGCGGTAGTTCGAGGGAGTCCCAAAAGTAACTGGTAGAGTGATTTGTCCAAGTGGCATTGTTGCCTTGCCGGGTACTATGCCATAAAAAGGTGTGCTTGTTGGTGTGATCATCCCAGTGAGTTGTAGTCCCATCTTCCTTAGAGTTTCTGAAAAAATGATGTTGAGTCTGGCTCCTCCATCGATTAGTACTTTCGTAACAGCCATATTGGCAATGGTTGGATCTAGAACCAATGGGTAATGGCCTGCATTTCCTACACTGGTCCATTGGTCTTCTCTTGAAAATTGGATTGGATACTCTAACCAATTGAGATATCTTGGTGTAGCAGGTTCTGCTGCCATGATGGTTCGTAACACTAGTTTTTCTTGATGTTTGCTTCTGGAATCTAGAACCTCGGCAAAGATTACTGCCACTGTCCCTCTAGATTTTTGGAATCCCTTGTCTTCATGGTTGTCTCCTTCTTTTTTCTGATTGTCTTCTTTATTGTTTCCCTTGTTATCTTTTCTTGTGTTTCTTTCGTTGAAGGTGTAGCAATTTCCGATGGTGTGTTTTCCATTAGGGTGCAAGGGGCAACGTATGTTCTCAATGTCGTCATATCTTCTGGGTTTTGAAAACTTCTTTGATTTGTCAACCATTGCTATTGTGTTGTCTGGACCACGCTTTCTCTCCTGATGTCTGCTGTTTCGAGGAATTTGCCTGTCTGGGTTGTCTCTGTTGTTTCTATCCGGGAATCTTTCCCTTGTTTTTTCCTCTGCAGTAATCATCTTTTCCACTGTTCTTCTGAATTCTTCATTGTTTCTTGGGTTTTCTTTGCAGAAGTCTTGAAATTGCCACCTAGCCATGATTCCGTGAGAGAAAGATTCGATTACTTCTCGTTGCGTGATGTCATGTACTTGAGCTCGTAGTTCGCCAAATCATCGATAGTAATTTCTTAGACTTCCCCTCCCTTCTGCTTGAGTCCTTTTAACTCTGCGTGGGTGATTGGATGTGTAATAATTCCCGTGAAATTTTCACAGAAAGCTCTTTGCAAGTCTTCCCAATTTCTGATTGATCCTGGATTCAATTTATCAAACCATTGAAGTGGCATGGTTTCTAGGGCCATGGCAAAGAATAAGGTTTTGATGTCATCGTCTCCTCCGGCCAATTCAATTGATTATGAGTAAATCCTGAGCCATTGCTTTGGTTCGATCTTGCCATTGTACTTGGAGTGGTTGGACGGCTTGAACTTGTGAGGTAGTCATATTGAAGCAAGTCTATTTGCAAACTAGGGGAATCTATCGTACGTTCTGGCTTCCATATATTCTGATTCTACGCCCCCTTCTTGCCAACTATCATCTTGGTGAGAGTAGTTTTACATGGCTGTCCGAGTAGGTGCTTTGCTTCTAGCCTTTCTTGGTTGTTCGACTCGGTTGTTTTGACTATGATTTCTTCGACTCTCTCCGTTGTGGCTTCCACTTGGTCCAAGTCTTTCGAAGGCGGACTTCCTTTGATTTTGATCTTCCTATTCATGAGACATCGACCTATCTGGTAGTCTTGAGTAGGCCCTTCTGTCGTGCGTCCTTAGAACTGTTGATCGGAGGAAGTCCCGAAGCTATTCTTGTTTTTCATTGGGATGTGAAGTCGCCCTGAGTTCTTCTAGTGCTTCTCGGATCTTATCGTAGGGTGTATTCGCTGCTCATCCTTCTTTGACCTCTCGCTCTGATTTTCTTTTGTTGTACTCAGCTAGATCTGACTCATATTTGATCCAAGTGTCCTTTCGCTGCTTAGCACGGCGTTGACGTCCTTGTTTCAATTTGTTCTTTCTTTCTCTCGCTTGCCTCTGACTCTCAGTCTCACCATCATGCCCCTAGATAAATGGTGATATGTTGGATTCAGATTCATCTGAAGACCTTACGTCGGGTACTTCTGGGGGGATCAATGGTGATCGAGGACGGCGAATCATGAATACTTCTCTAGCGTGAGTTGTTCTATCATCGTTGTTGATTTCCATACTGCTAGAGCTGTTGATAACTTCAGTAGAGGTTTCAAGGTCATAGATCGAATCTGCTTCTTGGTAGGGTAGAGTTGCTATTATCGTGTCGTCGACTAGTTAGGTGCCGTCATCCTTAGGAATGGTACTTGGCCAGTGAACAATGCAGTCTTGAGATGTTATAGTTAAAACGAGACCTTCATAGGCTCCTTTCAGTGGCATTCTAAGCACGAGATAGGTGGATCCTTCGTGCCATGTCTGATAAGGTGTCTCCATGTCGTGGGGTCCGAACGGAAGAGGACCCGACTTCTTTGAAGTACTCTAAGTGTACTCCGAGTAGTATTCTTGATAGGTTGACGTCATGTTTCGGAGCTTTGTCAGAAAAGAACTCAGTTTTCCAAAAGAACTCGGATAAGACTTCGTCTCAGAAACAGAACTTGAGTCTGAATCGGATGCGTGAAGTCATAGAATCTGAGTTGGATTGGACATTACGAGCTGCGTGAATCTTCCAGCAAGCCGATCTATAATTGTCGTCGAAATGAAAGAGTCTTGATGATGATCTGAATCTTCGAGGAGACGGCCTTAGAGCTTGCCATCGTCGCCTGCCTCACAGATCCATGAACCGAAGATGAAGATTGATCCCGTTGAGAAGATCATGTTGGCGAGGTCCGTCGAGCTCTTGGATGTAAAGTCGTTGAAAGCCCCTACCTAGCGCGCCAGCTGTGCCATGGGGGTCCCTAGGGCAATATGTTCAGGCTTCAGCGTATGCTGAACTCAACGGTGAGCACAAGAGACAGTCGATTTATCCTGGTTCGGACCCTCGATCGTAGATCGAGTAATAGCCCTACGTCTAGTCGGCGTTAGCCTTTGCGTTGGATTGATCGTAAAGTGTTGTGTTGTACAATTGTTGTCTAGCCTTTTTCATCCAAGGAGCCCTGCCCTCCTTTATATAGTCAGGAGGCCAGAGTCCTAGTCGGTTTATAATGAGAGTTCCTACTAAGATTACAGAGTAATACTACTACTAAGATTATAGGAGAAGAATCCTAGTTAGGCTAGTTCTTCTCCCTTCCTTGTGGGGTATCCCATGGGTCCCGTACCGACAATCACTCAATAAAAAATTCAAACAAAACCTAAGTCATTAAGGTTTACTATTTGCTTTTATGAATTAATTATTTAATTCAAAATTATGAAATAAATCAACTTCTTCCAAATGAGCTCAAAATTTTTGCAAAGACTCATCATATGATAACTAAGTGGCAAAACAATTTTCATAATTTTTGGATAATTATTTAAGCCTACAAAAATCATGGAAACCCATTTATTAATTAAATTGAGCAATTTTTATTACATTCAAAATATACTTAAAAGTAACATTTAATATTTTTCCTAATTATTTTACATCTCAGAGAGGTCACACAAAAATTTTCATAATTTTTGGATCTCTATTTAATTCTACACAAAAATAACAAATCATAGCACTATTCATTCAATTCTGCAAAATAGAAAAATCCATTTTCAAACCCACGGCCACTGACATCGGGTCCCACATGTCAGCACCGTTCTCCCGCGCTGACCACGGCGGTGAAACTCGCTGACCGGCAATTTCTCGCCGACGGTGAGATCTCCGGCGATGGCCAAGGTACTACCACGTTCCCCACATCACAGCGCGTCGATTGGTGTCACTAGCTAGACCAATTTCGGCTTGGTCCGAGCACGACGCCGGCCATGGTGGCAATGACGGCGCGGCTGTGGCACGTCGGTGAAGGGAGGCCAGTAGCGGTTAAACACAAGGCTCGGGAAGACTCAGGAGCTCACCCCAAACACGCTCGAGCTGAAAGATGGACCGGAGGAGCAATGGAGGAGCGAGTCGTCGATCACAGCAAACACGGCGGCGTAGGCTGTCGTCGACGGCGGTGTTCCGGTGGTTGCGATGGATGAAAGGATCAATCAACAAGGCATAAAGCATCACGGCAACATGGCAAAGCTGGAACTGCACTGAGCAAGAGCAAAGACACACCGTAGAGTGCTGGCCACGGTGACGCGCACTCGACGGTGATGCTGCCGGTCACGAGGAAGAAAGGCAACGCGTGGCGTTCCTCGACGGAGTCAGGCTTCAAGGACTGGTCAGCTAGGTTCACAAGGAGCAGGTGGAACTATGATGGGCTTTGCTGCGACTAGTATGCGCTACGGCGTCGGCATGAGCTCGACGGAGCAACGATGGCGTCGTCGGAAAAAACAGGGGAGAAGAAACGGAGAAGAACAGCGACGGCATTGGCCTTATAGCACGGCTTAGAAGCAAGAAGAAGCCACGCAGCAGCCTTCCCCTACCAGCACAAAGCCGGAGATGGCCACAGGCACGCCTGGAAGACGTCGGAAGCTCACCGACGGTGAGGTGTCGCCCGCCGGTACTGTTCCAGGTAATTATCGAATTGTCACTCGATTTAAATCACAAATTACTCCCAAATTTGTATGGCAACTCAAAAATCTCCAAAAATACAAGTTGTTCCAAATTCAAAGTTCTACAACTTTTCTTTAATAACCATACCCAAATTATGTCTACATTTTGAAATGCAAGTTTAAAATCAAACGGGGACACTTTAATAACATATCGCCTTTTCAAATTACTTCAATTTTTATATAACAACTTTGAAAACTCCAAAAATAAACTTTGTACACCTTGACAAGCTCTACACTTTTCCTTTTAGGCTCAACCCCAAAATGTGCTTAGATTTTGAATTAGATTTTCTAGGCTAAAATTAAATGTTGGAAATTAAGGTTTTCGAAAATCCAAATCAACACAAATGTTTTGAAGTTGATTCATTCCATACAAGTCAACACATATCACATGAAAGTAAACTTGTTTTAGTGAGTGCATATCAAAGTTTTTACTAACACCAAAATGATGTGCAATGCATATGATGACATGGCATGTTTTAGGGTTTGAAACACCAGAGGTGATACAATCTTTCCCCCTAAAAGAAATCTCGTCCTGAGATTTAAAGTCATAGGGTAAGTAATGGAAAAGGAAATGTGTCAAACAAAAACATCCAAAACCTATCCATAAAACAGCTAAGGTCCCTTTACAAAACATGGTTCGTAATGACAACGCACAACTAACATTATTCTATATTGACGCAAGAAACTCCGGAAACTTTTCTAGCAAGTAATCTTTGGATTCCCATATAGCTTTTTCTTCGGAATGTTGATTCCATTGTATCTTGTAGAATTTGATTGTCCTCCTTCGAGTGACACGATCTTTCTAATCCAAAACTCAGATAGAATATTCGGAATAGGTCAAATCAGGTTCAAGTTCCACTCCTTCAACCTCAACATTCTGATTAGGCACTCGAAGACATTTCTTTAATTGAGAAACATGGAACACATCGTGTACAGCTGAGAGATGTTCTGGTAACTTCAAACGATATGCCACCTTTCCACACCTCTCCAAAATTTGAAATGGTCCAATATAACGAGGTGCCAACTTGCCTTTAACACCGAAACGGGTAACTCCCTTCATAGGAGATACCTTCAGATATACAAAATCTCCCTTGTTAAACACTAATGGTCTACGTCGTTTATCCACATAACTCTTTTGCCGGGACTGAGCTATCTTCAAATTACTTTGTATCTGCCTAACCTTCTCTTCTGTTTCTTTCACAAGGTCAACTCCAAAGAACCATCTTTCCCTGAGTTTAGACCAATTTAGTGATGTTCTGCATCTACGACCATAGAGTGCTTCAAATGGAGCCATCTTAATGCTCTCTTGATAACTATTGTTGTATGAGAACTCAGCCGAAGGTAAACATTCATCCCACTTATTGGAATAGTTAAGGACAAAACACCTTAACAAATCTTCAAGTACTTGATTTACTCTTTCAGTCTGACCATCAGTCTGTGGATGATAAGCGGTACTATATAGAAGTTTGGTACCCAACGAAGCTTGCAATTGTTTCCAAAACTTGGAGACAAACTATGTACCTCTATCCGACACAATGGTCTTGGGTATACCATGTAAGCTCACGATTCTCGCTAAATACACTTGGCATATTGGATAGTAGGATATATACTCTTGACTGGAAGAAAATATGCTGACTTAGTTAGTCAATCTACAATAACCCATATTGAGTCAAAACCTTTTGATGTCTTGGGTAGACCAACGATAAAGTCCATACTAATATCCCACTTCCAAGCTGGAATAGGCAATGGCTGTAACTCTCCAGTGGACCTCAAATGTATAGCTTTTACTCTTTGACAAGTATCACACTTGGCTATATATCGAGCAATCTCTATCTTTATTTTAGTCCACCAGAATCTCTGTTTCAAGTCATGGTACATCTTATTACTTCTCGGATGGACAGATAACTTGGTTGTATGTGACTCTTCAAGAATTGACTGTCGCAACTCAGGAACCTTTGGTACCACTAAATGATTCTTGAACCATAGCACACCTGCATCATCTATTCTGAAGCATGCTGCTTTTCCCTTCCTGACTCTTTCTTTGATATGGGCTATACCCTTGTTTTCTTTCTGAGCGGCAATTATCTGGTCTCGAATAGTTGATTCAACAGTTTATTGGTCAAACTACCTTATTGAATTATCTCTATATTCAACTTTTCTATCTCTTGACATAAAGTCATATCCATTGTTTTTACTGCCAGGCCATTGCAATGACTCTTACAATTGAGTGCATCTGCAACCACATTTGCCTTACCAGGATGGTAATGCACCTCCAAGTCATAATCTTTAATCAATTCTAACCATCTTCTTTGCCACATATTCAATTCTGATTGAGTAAAGATATACTTTAAACTCTTGTGATCTGTATAAATATGGCATGTATTACCAAGCAGGTAATGCCGCCAAATCTTCAAAGCATGGACAACTGCTGCTAACTCCAGATCATGGGTTGGATAATGTTCTTCATGTCACTTAAGTTGCCTAGAAGCATAGGCAATGACTCGGCCTTCTTGCATCAATACACACCCAATACCAATACCCGAAGCATCACAATAAACGTCAAATGGCTTCTCGATATCTGGCTGTGCTAACACTGGTGCAGTAGTTAATAATCTCTTCAAAGTCTAGAAAGCTTCTTCATATTCAGGTGACCAGACAAACTTGGCTTGGTTCTTCAACAATCCCGTGATGGACTTGGATATTTTAGAGAAATCTATAATAAAACGATGGTAATAACCCACCATTCCCAGAAAACTCTGAACCTGATGAACAGCGGTTGGTGGTTCCCAATCTAGTATATCCTTAACTTTGCTTGGATCTACTGCAACTCCTTCAGTTGACAAGACATGTCCTAAAAATTATACTTCCTTTAGCCAAAAGTCACACTTACTGAACTTGGCATATAACTGATGTTCTCTTAGGCAGGTCAAAACAATTCTGAGATGTTCCGCATGTTCTTTCTTGTTCTTGGAATATACTAAGATATCATCAATAAACACCACTATAAACTTATCTAGCTCAGCCACGAATACTGAATTCATCAGATACATCAAATGAGATGGAGCATTCGTCAAACCAAAAGACATTACCAAGTACTCATATAATCCATATCTGGTGGTAAATGCCGTTTTGGGAATATCTTTAGGCTTAATTTTGATTTGATGATAACCTGACCTCAAATCAATCTTGGAGAAAACTTTGGCTCCAGCCAGTTTATCAAAAAGTAAATCTATCCAAGGTAAGGGATATTTATTCTTAATGGTCAATTCATTCAATGGACGATAATCAACACACAATCTCAGGGTCTCATCTTTCTTTTTCACAAAAATAGCAGGACATCCCCAATGTGATGAACTAGGTTGGATAAACCCTTTATCAATCAACTCTTGCAACTAAGTCTTCAACTCGGCTAACTCCTTGGGAGGCATCCTATAAGCTCTCCTAGAGATCGGAACTATTCTAGGTTTTAGATCTATGTTAAACTGAACATCCCTATCAGGTGGTAGACCAGGTAAATCTTTAGGAAAACCTCTGGAAATTCACAAACTACAGGGATATCTCTAATCTCTTTGACAGAAGTTGCACAAACTTTTTCCACTGATCTCTTTAAGATTGGAAGTTGGATAAGAAGCTGAGAATTATTATCTAGCAAACTCACCCTTATTGCCCTATTCAAAGTATCTACAACAGCTTTATGCTGATACATCCAATTCATTCCCAAGATCACATCTATATCCTGATCCTTTAGAATAATCATGGTGGTGGGAAAAATGTGCCCACCTAGGTTTATACGTACTTGGTACATCATCTCCTTAGGACACAGATGTCCCTCGGGTGACTGTATATAGAAACTTTCCTTTATTTCCCCAATTGGAATTTCATGCTTTATGACAAAGGTTCTATTAATGAATGTATGAGATGCACCAGAATCAAAAGGCATAACTGTAGGATGATCAGCGATAGGAAACATACCCAGCATCATGGGTTCCCTTTCTTGAATCTCCCTAGCTTGAGTATAGAAAACCTGCCCCATCTTCTTTTCATTCTTGCCCTTCTGATCATTTGGTTGCTGTTCTTGTCCTGAGCTTGACCTTGTTGATTTCTAGGAGCCTTCTTGAAATTTGGATTATACTGCTTAGGATACGGACATTCCCTCAAGAAATGACCTGACCTCCCACAATTGAAACATGGGTAATTGTGGCCTTGGGGTGTTGGAGAACGAACACCAGGAACATTTAACTGTTGTGAGTTTGGATAAGTCATGGTAGGACGGACATTTGGTTGTTGACCGGCTTGGAATTGCGGTGGGCAATAAGGAGGACGATAGTGATTCACTAGATGATAGATTATCTTCTATCTCTTTTGATTGCCATTGAAAGACCCAGATGGCACACTCTTCTTCTTTATTTCCTTATGCTGCCGATATTTCTCCTCTGAAGCAATAGCAATATTAACTGCCTCATGATACGTGACATTGGTGTAGGTAGTCATCATGGTCTGAAGTTTGGTATTAAGGCCACGCATGAACCACTTCTTCTTCTTGGCATCGGTGTTAACATGCTCAGGTGCGTACTGTGAAAGGTGATTGAACTTGCCCACATACTGCATGACTGTTTGATCACCTTGCTTCAAAGCAAGAAATTCATCAAGCTTCATGGCTATAACTCCCTCTGGAATATAATGGGCACGGAAAGCAGTGTAGAACTTGGCCCAAGTTAACTGAATACCGGCTGGTTACATAGCCACAAGGTTTGCCCACCAAGCACTAGTTGCACCTCTAAGTTGTTGCGCAGCAAAAACAGGCTTCTGGAACGCAGTGCATGGAATGAGGTCAAACTTCTGCTCCATGGTATGAAGCCAATCATCGACTTCAAGTGGTTCATCAGCCTTGGTAAATACTGGTGGTCGTGTATCCATGAAGTCAACATATGTAGCTTCTTGCCTTTGATAATTACGACCATGGTTCCCTTGCATCATATTCTGATTGCTTTGAGCTAACTCCCGAAGCAACCGAGCATTATCTACAGTCACATTGACTAGTGCCACGATAGCATCAGCCAAATTTGGTGGAGCTAGTGGGGGATCAGGAATACCATCCTCATCTTGCGAAGAACCAGGAATAGTCAAACCCCAAGTACGACGCATCTGTTCATGACAAACTAAACTTTACTCACAAACATTTATTGAACTGTTAAAAGAGCTTGCTACAAATACATTACACAGGGCTCACTTATTTATACACAAGTCTGCACTTAAGCAAGACTACCCAACTAGACTAGAACTCACTATTTTACAACTCTACTCTCCTCCTCGATCACCACAAACCTCGTGATCGGTATCCATTCCAGAAATATTTCCGCCTTCATTATCACTTCCATTGACCATCACTACTTCTCCTAGATCTTCTTCTTCCTCTTCTAGTTCATCATCATCAGCTATGATGACACCTAGGTCCATTGCATCTGCTTGAGGCTCATAATTTGGATTCAGGAGATCATTCAGCCTATGGACTTCTTCATGCAGATTGGTATAATGTTCTTCTAAGTCTTCTACATAGAACTCTAACTCATGAGCTCGAGCTCTAGCTACATCTTCTCTATGCCAAGCTTCATTTCTTCCTTCCACCATACGAACTAACATACACTCATAGTTCTTATGAACGGTGGTGCGATGCCTCAATTGATCCTGTAACTTTCCCACCTGGATAGCATCCAAGGCCCTATCTCTAGTAGCCCATGCTAACTCTACTGAAAGCCTCTGTACCTCAGCCTAGGGATTAGGCGTAAAGCTGCTATTGCTAGCACCATCACTCCTAGGGGCAAGTTGGTGATGAGGAACTCCTTTGGGTCCAATGGACTTACAGGGTGTTACCTTAGTACGAGCCATACTATAGAAGGCAAGATTTAATAAGATAAGACAATCTGACAAAAGTCTAAAGAGTAGCAAGGATGATTACACTACTCAACCCAAACTAAGAGGAAAAGTAAGTAACAAGTGAATTAATCATGATTCATGAATCGTCCTTACGAAACTTAAACATCAAAGCTCCTGTTGTACATAACAATAGTTCTTATTATATAGGGCATAATAAGATTACTACTCCACCATACAAAGCCTTTTTAATCAAATAAGGAATGGCGAGAATGAATTAGGATAAGTCGGAAGCAATTTGGACCAAATTAACATGTTAAATTTATTTGTCCCAAATCATTTTGAAGTTTTTTATAAAACAATACTACAAAAACTTTATAACGGTCGCTCTGATACCACTCTATGGTAGAACCTCCTAAATTATAGGGCCCACATGCACCTATCACTGTCCAATGACCTCTGACGACTAAGCAAATGTTCCCGGTAACTTAAGAAGACTGTCGGGTGTCCTCGGAGAACCCCGAATCATCCACGATTTTCCGAGTAGGATCCCATTATAGAGTCATTGCAATATTATAACAGTTTATTCATTAATATACATCAGAGTGAAATAGCAGAAGTCTTATAGTAACTTAGTTTACAAAACAGTTATTTTTAAACCTTACAAACTAAGTACGATTATTATTACAAACCGTAGTAGTGGAGTGGCATTAGTAACATAAAATATAACACACAAAGAAAGTACCCTGCCCAAGGGTCACAACATTTACTTATCATCATCGACTTGAACAACAGTCATACAGCACGATCCAAGACAGACCTGCCCACGAGGCTCACCTACAACAAGGGTTAACAAACCCTAAGTATAAAAGTACTCAACAAGGCTTAACCGAAATAAAAACTGATAAGACTCAGGAATGCAGGCTCAGGGATTCAAGGTAAGGCTTTAACAAGACTCAAAGTTCTTTTGCGTAAAAGCTCTCTAACAAGATTCTTTATTTCAACATAGAAACCTCTCAAGACTATATATGAATCTGCCATGATCCGTATTGAGATCATGAACTTCATATCAAACCCTTTCTCAAACCAGCTCAAGTTTCATTTATTAACTATGATGATGAACAGTGAGTTGAGTCTCCATAACCGAGAAGCAACGATGATTCAAACTGATTAAAAACCTAGTTGGGGATTCCCAACCACACGACATATGCAGGTCCTTGACCTACATATACCAACCTACCCTTAGATCCTCTAAAACAAGAATGGGTTCATGCCACCTGAGAATACAGTACTCCACCAATCTAGCCCATTGCCATGTGGGTACACGTTACTCTCACCATCTCTCCACTCCCAGTGCGCGAGTAGCTATTCTCGTAATAGATTAGCCAAGTTAAGGCTTATCGGAGTATGTGATCAGTACTACAAAGTCTCACCTCATGCAATTCAACAACGGACGGTTCTTAATCGACACAGGTGGAAAGAACCCGCTCACAAGACCTCCATGTTCTGTGGCTCTCACACACCGAGTCCGCCCGGTCTAGATTTATTACTCCCCATGCTCATATCTCATGATAACATAAATAACCAAACATAACCAAAAATCCATTTATATCTCGCAGGTGACAGGTAATCACCTGACTTTTATCGGTCTAAGCATGACTAAGCATAATTAAGCATTCTTGGATTAAAACCGGTAACAAGGTTGGTAATGCACCAATTAGGTTTCTACTCAACTCCTAATCACTTAATGCAGTACTGAAAAGCAAAAGCGATATAAATTTGTAAAACACAAGGTAGGTTAAATGCATCCGGAGCTTTGTCCTTGGTTGTTGGAAAAGTCAGGTTCCGGGGATGTTCTATAGTTATCAAATCCGACCTCAACAGACGGATTAACTTCCTCAACAACTTGATTGACTACCACGTTCTCGCTTTCATTCACTACACATAGTAACAATGCCATGTTTATATGATGCGAGATATAAAACATGATGCTGACGATGGATGCAAAAGTTCAAAACTTGAATAAAACTTTCCTTCGCGGTACAGTTGTAAACCAACACCTAACTAAACTTTTTCACAAACTCAAACAGTTACTTTAAGTACCAAGGATCATTTTATACTAATGACCCATGGTCATCACTCAATCAAAATTCAAACAAAACCTAAGTCATTAAGGTTTACTATTTGCTTTTATGAATTAATTATTTAATTCAAAATTATGAATAAATCAACTTCTTCCAAATGAGCTCAAAATTTTTGTGAAGACTCATCATATGATAACTAAGTGGCAAAACAATTTTCATAATTTTTGGATAATTATTTAAGCCTAGAAAAATCATGGAAACCCATTTATTAATTAAATTGAGTAATTTTATTAAATTCAAAAATATACTAAAAAGTAACATTTAATATTTTTCCTAAATATTTTACATCTAGAGGTCACACAAAAATTTCATAATTTTTGGAGCTCTTTAATTCTACACAAAAATAACAAATCATAGCACTATTCATTCAATTTCTGCAAAATAAAAAATCCATTTTTAAACCCCACGGCCACTGACATCGGGTCCCACATGTCAGCACCATTCTCCCATGCTGACCACGGCGGTGAAACTCGCTGACCGGCGATTTCTCACCGACGGTCAGATCTCCAGCAACAGCCAAGGTACTACCACGTTCCCCACATCACAACGTGTCGATTGGTGGCACTGGCTAGACCAATTTCGGCTTGGTTCGAGCACGACACCGGCTATGGCGGCCACGATGGCGTGGCTATGGCACGCCGGCGAAGGGAGGCCGGTAGCGGTTAAACACAAGGCTCGGGAAGACTTAGGAGCTCACCCCAAACACGCTCGAGCTAAAAGATGGATCGGAGGAGCAACGGAGGAGCGAGTCGTCGATCACAGCAAACATGGCGGCATAGGCTGTCGTCGACGGTGGTATTTCGGTGGCTGCGGTGGATGAAAGGATCAATCAACAAGGCACAAAGCATCACGGCAACATGGAGAAGCTGGAACTGCGCTAAGCAAGAGCAAAGACGCACCGTAGAGTGCTGGCCACGGTGACGCGTACACAACGGCGATGCTGCTGGCCATGAGGAAGAAAGGCAACGCGTAGTGTTCCCCGGCGGAGTCAGGCTTCAAGGACTGGTCAGCTGAGTTCGCAAGGAGCAGGTGGAGTTGTGACAGGCTTTGCTACGACTGGTATGCACTATGGCGACGGCACGAGCTCGACAGAGCAAAGGCGGCAGCGGCGGGAAAAATAAGGGAGAAGAAACGGAGAAGAACGGCGACGGCATAGGCCTTATAGCGCGGCTCAGAAGCAAGAAGAAGCCACACAGCAGCCTTCCCCTGCCAGCGTGAAGCCGAAGATGGCCACAGGCGCGCCTGGAAGACGTCGGAAGCTCACCGACGGTGAGGTGTTGCCCGCCGGTACTGTTCTAGGTAATTACCGAATTGCCACTTGATTTAAATCGCAAATTACTCCCAAATTTGTGTGGCAACTCAAAAATCTCCAAAAATAAAAGTTGTTCCAAATTCAAAGTTCTACAACTTTGCTTTAATAACCATACCCAAATTATGTCTACATTTTGAAATGCAAGTTTAAAATCAAAGGGGGACACTTTAATAACATATCGCCTTTTCAAATTACTTCAATTTTTATATAACAACTTTGAAAACTCCAAAAATAAACTTTGTACACCTTGACAAGCTCTACACTTTTCCTTTTAGGCTCAACCCCAAAATGTACTTAGATTTTAAATTAGGTTTTCCAGGCTAAAATTAAATGCTAGAAATTAGGGTTTTCGGAAATCCAAATCAACACAAATGTTTTGAAGTTGATTCATTCCATACAAGTCAACACATATCACATGAAAGTAAACTTATTTTAGTGAGTGCATATCAAAGTTTTTACTAACACCAAAATGATGTGCAATGCATATGATGACCTGGCATGTTTTAGGGTTTAAAACACTAGAGGTGTTACAATTGCTTTTGTTATGTATCCAGACATAATGTAGATTTAAGAGCAAAGCAAAAACTATGGATACAAAAGCCTAAAGTCTTACAGATTTGAAATAGTAGAGTAAGATTTAGGTTCTGTTAAATAAAACATACAAATGTCTTAAACTATTATTACCAGCAAATTACGTGCATGTACAGTACTAGGTATCCCAACACATGCCCTAAACGTACTTGAATCCAAACACAATCAAATACTAGTACTATATATGTTAAAATTGGAAGATGGCATTGTTAGCACATTTTTAGACGGCGAACTGATCACGGAGTAAGATTTAGGTTCCTTGTGGTGAAATCTGTCCACCTGGGTTCAAGTCCTCAACTTGGGGGTGCTCGCATTTTCCTGAATTTTTTCTAGGATTTAACGGTGTTATGCTTTCAGTGGTAGGCGACGTCCCCATCGACAGCGAGATGCTTGTGGTGACTTCATGAATCTCGAGGTCTGCCGGCTCAAGTCCTTCGGAGGTGCTTCAGTGGTAAGCGACGTTCCCGTCGATAGTGAAGCCCCTATTGTGACTTTGTAAATCTCGAGATCCGCCGGATCAAGTCCTTTAGTGGTACTCATAGGGGTAGGTTTTGCGTACGTGTGTTCATAGGGGTGAGTGTCCGTGCATGTTGTGGACGTCTGTGTTGTACT
Organism: Miscanthus floridulus; assembly: GCF_019320115.1. Classification (NCBI taxonomy): domain Eukaryota; kingdom Viridiplantae; phylum Streptophyta; class Magnoliopsida; order Poales; family Poaceae; genus Miscanthus; species Miscanthus floridulus. The sequence goes on along the minus strand of NC_089581.1, from coordinate 53,315,875 downwards.
GTGTAATTCTAAAAAGCCCATTTTTAGATGAAATAATAACCTTTATCGGAGTACTTAATTTAGTTTCTCTAGATTTACTAGATTGGGTGTCACATCGAATATTCGGAAGCTAATTAGGAGGACTAAAGATGAGTTAATTATAAAACTAATTGCAGAATCCCTGGGCTAATTCACGAGATGAAAAAGTACATTTTTAGACGAAATAATAACTTTTATTGGAGTATTTAATTTAGTTTCTCTAGATTTACTAGATTGGAGGTTTAGATCCTTGGGTTAAAGTTTAGCCCTTGTCACATCGAATGTTCGGAGGCTAATTAGGAGGAATAAAAATGAGCTAATTATAAAACTAATTGCAGAAGCCCTGGGCTAATTCACAAAATGAATCTATTAAGCCTAATTAATCCATTATTAACGGATATTTACTGTAGCACCAAAATATCAAATCATAGACTAATTAGCCTTAATAGATCCGTCTCGCGAATTAGCCTCTATCCGTACAATTAATTTTGTAATTAGCCTATGTTTAATTATCCTAATTGATATCAAACATCCGATGTGACATGCCTGAACAACCTGAGGGTGTCTGGTTCCACCTCCTAAACTTTAGTCATCGAATGTTTGTACACATGCATAGAGTGTTAAACATAGACTAATTATGAAACTAAATACATAGATTAAGATTAATTTGCGAGACAAATTTTTTAAACGTAATTAATCCATGATTTAATAACATGATGCTACAGTACATATGTTAATAACGGATTAATTATGTTTAATAAATTTGCGGATTACTAACGAATTCTATAATTTATTTTTTTATTAGTACGTTATACGACACCTTGTGTAACCTCCGACGAGACACCCGGGCAAAGCGACGGTCATATTCACGATCCCCGAGATGGGGACCAATATCCCAATTCCGAGGGCTGCAATGGGCTTTATTTTTCTGAAAAGAAAATCAAAGTGTCACAGTCACAGTACTGCCTGCGTCTTCTCTGTTTGGCAGATGATGATGGGACACCTGCGATGTGGCCGGCCGGCTCCCCGTACGGATAGATTGGAACTGATGATTGCTAATGCTCCAATCACGTCATCTCGGAGCAAATTTTCAATCAATTACCATGAGCAAGGCATCGGGCTCAACGTTTGACTATAGGAAACATGATTCATTTTGTTCATTTCGCTAAAATTTGATTTATATTAATGATTATACTGATTTATTATAAGAAAAAATAGAAAAATACTGTTGAAATAGTGTAGCAGAACATGGCTGTTATCTTTTAATAGTTAGATGGTTAATAGATCATATCTAATATTAGCTAGCTAAGTATTAACTGTCTTTTACCTAGAGGATGTTTGGATGTATAGCTAATAAAAAATACTACTTATTAGCTACTATTATCTGATTTGGTTAAACTAATGAGGTAGTTAATATCTCGAGGTCCAACTAATAATTAGTTATTTTATTAGCTGCACCTAAACTATTAGCACATAGCTTTTATCTATAGCCCTATAGGGATCCAAATTGGACCTCACCTAAAATGCGTATTGTTTTATTATATATCCAAATATATTGTATATTTAGTATATAACAAAAGTTATATATAGTATACATTTGTCGGGACCAATACTAGGGTACCCGAAGAGGAGGAGATAATAACCATCAACATTGATTTATCCGAGCAGTCAAGAGCGCGACTATAGCTCCAACCGACCCCCAGGTGCGCAAGCTCCGCCTCGCCCGACCTCTGGGGACGGGCTCCACCTCGCCCGACCTCTGGGGCGGGCTCCGCCTCGCCCAACCTCTGAGGACGGGCTCCACCTCGCCCGACACCGACGATGCGGGCTCCGCCTCACCCGACCTCTGAGGGCTAGCTCCGTCTCGCCCAGCCTCTAGGGGTAGGCTCCGCCTCGCCCGACCTCTGAGGGCGGGCTCCGCCTCGTGCAACCTCTAAGGGCTGGCTCCGCCTCACCCGACCTCTGGGGGCGGGCTTCGCCTCACCCGACCTTTAGGTCTATGCTCTGCCATGTCCAACCTCTAAGGGCGGGCTCCGCCTCGCTCGACACCAAGGCCGCGGGCTCCGCCTCGCCCAACCTATGAGGGCTGGGTCCACCTCGCTCAGCCTCTAGGGGCGGGCTCTGCCTCGCCCGGCCTCTAGGGGCACTCCGCCTTGACCGACCCCAAGGCCGGGGGATCCATCTCGCCCGACAAAGACCCATACCGCCGCCAACCACTCTAGGTCCAAGCGAATGGGCCTAGATCAAAGCTCTAACACTAGGGAGGTGACTGGCACGCCTCGATATAACCTATGGCCGTGACAGGCCATACCTGGGGATTCACATCAGGAACAACATTGGGTGTACCGGTGTTGTTCTACCTACCTCTCGTACGAGCACTGACAGGCACGTCAGTTCACCATAACGTTTGCCAGGACAGAGTGGAGCACCACGACTGGGAGACGATGCCTATGCATGGCCTCAGTGATGGATAGGGTCATGACGTGGAGTTGTCCCTATTGACATCTACAGGATCGGCGGAACCCGCGTGAAGGAAAAGAAGGACCCGACGATCCTGAAGGACTTCTTCTCCTTCTCATTTCTCCTCTTTTCCCCTCCACGGTAACCCTTGCTTTCCCTTGACCTATAAAAGGGAAAGCACGGCGTCCAATAAGGGGCATCACAACACATTGTACCGATTCAGACTCGAACCGAACGAACCTCGAACCGATCAGAACACACGAGCACACAGCCGAGAAGCGACCGAGCTCTCGGCACCCATTCACTTCTCTCACCAGAGACTTGGGACCTGTCCCTCTCTTGACCGGTTGTAACCCCTACTACAAACTTTTAGTGCTAGTAACATGAGTAGCAGCAACAAACTGGACGTAGGGACATTATGCCCAAACCAGTATAAACCCCATGTCCTCTTAGCACACAATCCTAGCCAGACGCGCAATATTAGAAATTTACTAGTCGGTGGCAACTCGAAACACCAACAGTTGCACGTCAGGTAGGGGCCTTTTGCGCGTCTCAACATCCACACTAGGCCTCGGATGGATAGTCACAACCTTAGCTGGGTTCTGGGCGCGCATGTGCGCTTCGGTGACCTAGACTTCATCATCATGATAGAGGGACAGTTGGTGATGGCTCCCACCACCATTTGACCTCTCCGCTCCATCGGCCTCGACGCGATCGCTGAGGCACTTGAGGAGCTACAGCTGCACACACCGGAGGCCCGCGCCCTCAGAAGCAACCAACTCCTCGCTTCGACTATGGGAGGTTAGAACGCCAGCTCAGCGCCTTCCTAGGACTCTGACCATCCCGGGAGGACCTGCGCCACCTCACCTTCTTGTTCGCCAACGTCATGGCATAGCTTGCCGGAGGGGAGCTGCTCTCTCTAGAATACCCCATCCAGAGCACCCCGACAATGCTCCCATTCGGTCTCCACAACACAGCAGAGACCGTTGGCCACCTTGTGGCGCAACACGCGCCTCCTCTCCCCATGAATGATGAGTTCATAGGGATGATTGAATATGTCGTGGAGTCTTTCCACGACCTCCTTATAGAAGAAACGGAGTCGCCCTTTGCCTCTGACTCAAGTAGGGGGAGCTATCACCCCTCTCGTGAATGTTTTATGGTAGGCACTCATAAGGGACACGTCGAAAGCATCCACGAGGAGGAGGCTACCTCGACAAATGACCTCAACGATGAGGTCGAGGGTGATACAGGGGCTCCACCTCGCTTGCTGATGGAGTAGTTGAAGGCCCAACACCAAGAGCTTAAGGAAGCACGACTCTAGCTCGAGTAGGAATGCATGGAGCTCGATCGAGAGATCGAGCGCCATGGACACGGTGGGGGCGCATGCGCCATGGCCCACGATGTGAATCGGAGGATCATCGAGGATGATGAAGCCCTCCCACACTTTGCTCGAGCAAGTCAGAACATCACCGCTATGGGGCCCACAATGCCCAAGGATCATCAGGCCCATTGCGAGATTCGCACGCTACTCCAGCGTGCGGCGGTGCCACAAGCCGAAAGCTCATTGCCCTGAAGATGCGAGCTCGATGCCAGCCAACGCATGCCCTTAGAGCAAACCGATAAGGACGCATCAGTCCACCAGGCGCCGCAAGGCGGTAGGCTACGCATCGCCGTCTCAGACGCAACCGTGACACGTGTGACACCCTCGATGCCCGCAGGTGTACCCATGGTGATGCGGGGGAGGGGTCTAGCCGCGGCTACCACCCTCATCATGGCGGACGCTATGACAATGGTGAGGACTGAAGCTTGAGCCCTAGCCTTCTGGGACCTCAGGCCTTCGGCTAACACATCCTCAACGTCGCCTTCCCGCCATGGTAACGACCACCAACTAACATCCCAAAATACTCTAGGGAAACAAACCCTAGACTATGGCTCGAGGATTATTGGCTTGCTTGCTAAGCCAGTGGAGCAGATAATGATGACTTCATTATTCGCAACCTTCCATTGTTCCTGGCCAATTCGGCATGAACATGGTTGGAACACCTTTCGCCCAACAGAATCCAAAGTTGGGTGGACTTAAAAGAGATCTTCTTGGGGAACTTCCAGGGCACGTACAAGCATCCTAGGAACCCATGGAATCTCAGAAACTATTGATAGAAGGTCGGAGAAACCCTCCATGGGTACATCCGGCGCTTCTCCCGACAGTGCAATGAGCTGCCTAACATCGTCGACGCCCACGTTATAGGAGCTTTCCTGTCTGGGACCACCTGTGAGTCCCTGGTTCATAAGCTTGGATGTAAGGGCCCACGAACCACCAAGGAGCTCCTCAACATCGCCACCAGCCACGCCTTGGGCGAGGAGGCGGTCAGAGTGATCTTCGACCACCTCAAAGGCAAGGCAAAGCAGGACCAGGACGCCAGCCAAGGTGCCTCCAACTATCCCATCGAGAAGAAGAATAAGCAGCGGCGCGAGGGCTCACTCGTGGCCACCGCCGACCGCAAGGGGAGCTAGAAGCCCGTGGAGGGTACCCTGGACCACTTCGAGAAGCTACTCGAAGGGCCATGCCCGAACCATTCCTTCCCCATCAAGCATCTATACAAAGACTATGGCCTAATGAAGTGGTTTTTGTCCGAAGGCTTCAACAAGGGAGGGCATGGGAAGGACCCCAAGCTGACCATAGATGACGCCAAGGGTAGGGACGGTGGCTTTCCAACACTGGATGGCTGCCCCATGATCTTTGGAGGGTCAGCGACCTATGACTCCAAGCACCATCAGAAGCTCGTGCGTCACGAGGTCTATACGACCAAACCGGCCATGCCTGTCTTCCTTTGGTGGTCGGAGTTTGCTATAACCTTTGATCGGACCGACCACCCGGAGAGCGTCCCACAACTAGGGAGATATCCGCTCGTGGTCAACCCGGTCATCAGCATGAAGCGGCTCACCAAGGTACTAAAGGACAGAGGCAGCGACCTCAACATCATTTACGCCGAAACGCTTAATGCCATGGGCATTGACCGTTCACGCGTCTGACCGATCAGAGCGCCTTTCCACAGCATCATGCCTGGAAAGCAAGCCGTGCCACTTGGGCAAATCGATCTACCTATCACATTTGGGGATCTGTCCAATTATAGGATGGAGACCCTCACCTTCAAGGTGGTTGGGTTCCATCAAACCTACCATGCCATCCTAGGACATCCATGCTACACGAAGTTCATGGCCGTCCCTAACTACACCTATCTACAGTTGAAGATGCTGGGACCATGCGGGGTCATCACCATCAACACCTCCTTCCAGCGCACCTACGAATGCGAGGTTGAGTGCTGTCATCACGCCGCGACAATCGTCACCTCCAAAGAGCTTGAGGCCATTGGGAAGGAGGTCACTAAGGAAGCACCTGACCCCAAGCGGTCAGCCAAGTCTTTTGAGCTAGTGGAGGGCACCAAGGAGGTCCTTAGAGACCCCAGCGGCTCCAAAGGCAAAGCATTGGCTTCCTCCGCGCTAATAGAGACATTTTTGTGTGGAACCCCTTAGACATGCCAGGCATTCCGAAAGAAGTCACCGAGCATGCCTTAAAGATCAGGCCAGGCTCCAAGCTAGTGAAACAATGCCTGTGTCGCTTTGACGAGGAGAAACATAGGGCCATCGGCGAGGAGATTGTGAAGCTATTGGTGGCAGGGTTCATCAGGGAAGTATACCACCTAGAGTGGTTAGCCAATCCCGTCCTTGTATGAAAGAAGAACAGGAAATAGAGAATGTGTGTTGACTACATGAGTCTCAACAAAGTGTGTCCAAAGGATCCATTTCCTTTGCCACGCATAGGCCAAGTAGTCGACTCTACCTTGGGGTGTGAAACCCTTTGCTTCCTTGATGTGTACTCCCAATACCATCAAATCATGATGAAAGAGTCCGACCAACTCATGACATCTTTCATCACCCCGTTCGGATCATTCTACTACGTCACAATGATGTTTGGTCTGAAGAACACAGGGGCTATGTACCAGCATTGTATGCTCAAGTGTTTCGGAGACCTGATCGGGCAAACCATTAACGCCTACGTGCATGACATCATGGTCAAGTCCAAATGGGCTAACCAGGTCATAGCCGACCTTGAGCAGACCTTCACAAAACTCTGAGTAAACGGCATTAAGCTCAACCTTGAGAAGTGTGTTTTTGGGATCCTAAGGGGTATGCTGCTTGGTTCCATCTTCTCCAGCATCAAAGCCAACCTAGAGAAGATCTCAGCCATCATAAGGATGGGCTCGATTCAGAACATGAAGGGGGTACATCGAGTTATAGGGTGCCTCGCCATGCTTAGCCGCTTCATCTCGCGCCTTGGCGAATGAGGTCTCCCCCTATCGGCTTCTAAAGAAGGCCGACCATTTCGAATGGATGCCCGAGGCCCAGGAGGAGCTTGACATGGTCAAATAGCTCCTGACAAAGGCTCTGATCCTGGTTCCTCCAACCGATGGAGAACCACTTCTGCTCTACATTGCGGCCACCATGCAAGTGGTCGGCGCCACCCTAGTGGTGGAGCGAGAAGAAGAGGGACATGCCCACAAAGTATAGCGCCCCATGTACTTCATTAGCGAGGTCTTGTCCAATTCTAGGACCTGCTACCCTCAAATTTAGAAGCTCCTATACGCCGTCCTCATCGCCAAGAGGAACCTACACCACTACTTTGAGTCACATCCGGTGACAGTCGTGATGTCCTTCCCCTCGGCGAGGTCGTCCAAAACCAGGATGCCATGGGAAGAATCGCGAAGTGGGAACTCGAGCTGATGGGACAAGGCATCTCGTATGCCTCCTGAACGGCCATCAAGTCCCAAGTGTTGGACAATTTCATTGTAGAATGGATCAAGGTCCAAATGCCACCAACAGTTGTCAACCAGGAATACTGGATGATGTACTTCAATGGATTGCTGATGAAAAAAGGCACCGACGTAGGGCTGGTCTTTGTTTTGCCCCTTGGGGTACGCATGAGGTACATGGTTCGCATCAATTTCCCCTCCTCCAACAATGTGGCTGAATATGAGGAGCTCATCAAGGGCCTGCGCATCGCCATCGAGTTGGGTATCTGATGCCTCGATGTCTGAGGTGACTCCCAGCTGGTCATCGACCAAGTCATGAAGGAGTCGAGGGTTGCCACAATGCCAATATGGCTACATACTATCGAGAAGTCCGCTAGCTGGAGGACAAGTTTGATGGCCTCAAGCTCAATCACATCCCAAGATGTCTTAATGAGGCGGCCAACGCGCTGGCGAAGGCAGCGTCTGGCCAAGAGCCAGTGTCGATAGGCGCCTTCGCTAGCAATCGGCACAAACCCTCGGTCCTGTACGAGGAGCCGGAACAAGCCGGTGATGGGCCGCCTGCCCTGGGCTTGGGGGCTAACTAGCCATCGGATCGATCTGACCCTGAGGTCATGGAGCTTGACGAGGATCCAGCGATAGAGCCCGACCCTCTGGCCGACTAGAGGACGCCTTACCTCGACTACCTTCTCCATGAGGCACTACCGATGGACAAGACGAAGGCTCAGCGGCTCACGCATCACGCCAAGTCTTTTGTCCTTATTGAGGGCGAACTCTACAAGTGAAGCTATATTAGGATCCTACAGTGCTGCATCCCCATCAAACAAGGGAAGCAGTTGTTGAGCGATATCCACGGTGGGATCTATGGTCACCATGCCATGCTTAGAACCCTAGTTGGAAACGCATTCCATCAAGGCTTCTACTGGCCAACAGTAGTAGCCGATGCCGAACAAGTTGTGCGCACCTATAAAGGGTGTTAGTACTACGCTCGGTGGACCCATCTATCGGCCCAAGCACTCTAGACGATCCCCATAATGTGGCCATTCATGGTTTGGGGGCTCGAACTAGTCGAACCTCTCAAAAGAGCACCCAGGGGCTATACCCACTTGCTTGTCACCGTAGACAAGTTTACAAAGTGGATAGAGGCCCGATCGATCTCCACGGTCAAGTCTAAGCAAGTCGTGTTGTTCTTCCTTGATATCGTCCATCGCTTTGGAGTACTAAACTCCATTATCACGGACAATGGCACGCAGCTCACCGAGAAGAAGTTCCTCCAATTCTGTGATGAATATCATATCCATGTCGATTGGGCCACCGTATCGCACCCCTGCATGAATGGGTTGGTCGAGCACGCAAACAACATGGTCCTATAGGGCCTCAAGCCTAGGATCTTCAACTAGTTGAACAAGTGTGGTGGATGATGGGGCACAGAGCTTCCCATGGTGCTCTGGAGCCTAAGGACGACCCCTAGTCGGGCCACCGGCTACACACCATTCTTCATGGTCTATGGTTCCAAGGCTATCCTCTCGACCGACCTCGATAATAGAGCACCAAGGGTCGGGGCGTACGATGAACAGGGAGCCGAGGCATCCCTTGAGGATGCTAGGGACCAGCTGGATGAAGCGCGTCACGTTGCCCTCCTCCACTCGACCAAGTACCAGCAAGTGTTGTGCTAGTACCACAGCTGTCGAGTGCGGGGTCAGGCCTTCAACATCAGAAACCTGGTCCTCCACCTCGTCTAGAGCAGCAAGGACCACCACAAGCTCTCTCCGCCATGGGAGGGACCGTATGTCATCATGGAGGTGCTCTGACCAGGCGCCTACAAGCTCAAGACCATCAATGACAGAGTATTCGTCAATGCCTAGAACATCGAGCAGCTACGTCACTTTTACCCTTAATAAACTCACACTTTATGTTAACAGTTTCGCTATCAAACTCCCTGACCTTTAGTGACACCCGACCCTAGCAACGGCGAGGGTCAGGACTCACTCGGGGGCTAATAAGAGCGTACCTATCCAGTAGACATTCTCCATGCCTGACCCTCTCTCACGTTAAGGTCCAGAAGCAAGGTTTGCGGAAATGAAAGCTGAGTAAAACTGGTTGGACTGTGAGAGACCAACGCCTCGATGGCTATGATACCTTTGCTCACCAGCGTGATCAGAGTTTTTTCCACACCTCGGGTTTTTTGGGCCTTAGTCACGAAAAGTGTCGGTGCACGTCTAAGAGTTTGTCCACCCGGCCAACTTTCTCTGTGCCCGACCCCCTATCATGTTAAGACCTAGGAGCTAGGGTTGCGGGAACAAGCTCTGAGTATAACTGGTCGGACTACGAGAGACCTACGCCTCGGTGGCTACAACGCCTTTGCTCACCAACACGATCAGAATTTGCTCACCAGCACCTCGAGCTTCATGACCTTAACGATGGAAAGGTCCAGAACACACTAACATTTTTTTACAAAAAGGGGAGCAGGGCTAAAAAGCTGTTTGGCTATAACAAAATTTAAGAGCTTGTCCATTTATTACAAGTTCACCGCCTGACTTATATGTCTAACTAAATTATTGCATAGGATGTTCTCATCCTCTATCTCCGTAGGTAAGTCCTATCCTAGTAGGGCAATACAAGTCGATCGGGCGGCTTAGCCGCTGCCGAGGGACGAGAAGGGAGCAACAGGATGCCCCACGGGGGCTATGTCAACCCTGTTACAAACAATGGACCCAGATTCCGCTCGAACATATCAGGTAAGGGCTCCCTGAACTCATCACTCGTGCCATCAAGGTAAGTCCTGTGCGAGCAGGCCACCCAAGTCGATCGAATGATTCGGGCCACTGCCGAGAGACGGGTCGCCCTTACTTTACACGCATTAATTTCGGTATCGAGCCCCCAACCCCAGCAACGGCAAGGGGTCGGGTCTCACTCGGGGACTGGCAAGAGTGTCTATTCGGTAGACATTCTCGATGCCTGACCCCTTTCATGCGCTAAAACCTAGAGCCAAGGTGTGAGGAAACAAACTCTGAGTAAAACTGGTTGGAACGCTAGAAACCTATGCCCCAACAGATACGGCGTTTCTGCTCACCAGTGTGATCAGAGTTTTTTTCCCACACCCCAAGCTTTAGCCGCCGCCTTCCCTAGAAGGATTTAGAGGGACCCACCAATAGAATCTCCATCAAGGAGAGGCCGGTAGGTCACCTAGGTCGGTCGGTTGGCTTGGGCTACTACCGAGAGACGGGTACAGAGAAGTGGGATGCCCCATGCAGGTTATGCCGGCTCCATCATGAACATCGGAACCGGACCCCATACGGACATATTCGGTAAGAGCTCCCCGAACCCATCACTTGAGCCATCGAGGTAACTTCATCGGCCCCCACTTTTCTTTTCCATTGCATGATCATTCATTCATCCATTCTCATGCACGCATTCATACATTCATTTATTCATTCATGCATCCATACATTCATCCCATACATCCAAGCATTGCATATGCAATTGCTACATCACAACGCTTCGCGTCGTGTCACGAAGCGGTAGTCGTCTTATTCAATATGAGCGGCGACCGACCAAGGTTCAAAGGCTAGCCTACGAAGGGCTCGAGACCACCTCGCATCAAATAGAGCCAGGGGTGAAAAACATAGATGAGCCCAAGTGGCCTTGCCCAACCCCGCTCAGAAAGCGGATAGGGGCATCTAGACCTTTCTCGTTCGATCCTAACCTCGAGCCAAGCCCATAGAATCTCCATCGAGCAGAGGCCAGTGGGCCACCTAAGTCGCTCTCCAGAGTGACACGGGCATCTACCAGGAGGTTGGTTAAGGAGTAGTGGAATGCCACATGAGGGCTATGCCGACCCCGTCATTGAATGATGGACCCGGATTCCACTCGGACATACCTGTTAGTGAGCTCGCCGAGTGCGACACTCGAGCCATCGAGGCAAGTGTCGTTAGCTCAACCCCACTAGTTACAAAAACTGTGGACAGGGTGATGCATGAAACATGGCCAACCCCCACCGAGCCCCATGGGGCTCAAGGGCTCAAGCCGCCTGAGCCAAACTCAAGAATCCACCTGACCGATATTTGAAGGCCGGCCCACAAAGGGCTCAAGGCCACCCCACATAGAACAGAGCCAGGGGAGAAAATGCAGATGAGCCCCAGCGGCCTTTGCCTGACCTGCTTAGAAGCGGATAGGGTTATCTCGACCTTCTTGTTTGATCCTTACCTCGAGACGAGCCCACAGAATCTCCATCGAGGAGAGGTTAGAGGGCCACCTAAGTCGCTCTCTGGAGCAACACGGGCATCTGCCGGGAGGCGAGTTAAGGAGTAGTGGAATGCCATATGAGGGCTATGTCGACCCTATCTTGAACGATGGACCCAAATTCCACTTAAACATACCCAATAGCGAGCTCATCGAGTGCGTCACTCTAGCCATCAAGGCAAGTAACGTTAACTCAACCCCTCCGGTTGCGGAAACCACGGATGGGCGACGATCACAAAGACAAGCTGATCCTCGACCAGACCCCTGCTACGCGTGGGGGCTCGAGGAAAGTTGGACTCGCAAGGAGACTGAATGCGTGGTCGTAGAACAATGGCTCAGATCCGAGGGAGGGGGTATGCATGAAAACAAGAGACGCTTTCTCCTACTAGTTTCGCTATCCTCTTCTCGATCTTTAGTGACACCCGACTCCAGCAATGGCAAGGGGTTGGGTCTCACTTGGGGGCTGATAAGGGTATACATACACCCTTTCTGAAATAGTCATCGCGCCCGACACCCTTCCTCACGTTAAACCTAGTAGCAAGGTCTGTGAAAACGAACGACTAAGCAAGGTTGGTCGGAATGCGAGAAACCTACTCCTCAGCGGCTATGGAATTCTTGCATACCAGTATGATCAGAGTTTCCCTTCTACACCTCGAGCTCTATGGTCTTAATGAATGAAAGGGTCAGAACATATGAACCCCTTTTCACACATAAAAAGGGAGGAAAAACAAATATGTTCGCACCAAAACAAAAGAACAGACTCGGTCAAACGAAACAAAATAATAAATTTGTTTAAATAATACACAAGGGTCGGCACTTGTCCGCTGATTACAAAAATGATTGGCCGACCTTTTGAACTAACTAACCCCTCTAGGGAGAACTATTCCTTTGATCCTGTCCACCAAGTCCTACGAAAGGGGAGCCACCGCCGCTTCCATCTCCTCCAGCTCATGGACTTCATAGCCAGGCCCGAAGCCGTCGCTCATCGTCTCCGGATCAATGTTGTCCCCATAGTGAGAATGAGCAATCATAAAGGATTGATTGACCCCGATACAAAGGGCGTTCCTCTTGAGCTGGCGCACCTGCGCCATGATCTCAACGGCACGGGTCACGAGTGAACTGGTCCCCTCCGACCGCACCACCTCTAGGTCATCGTAGACCACTCCAAGGGTGGTGCTCGGGATACCAAGCTCGTCGCTCTCTGCCTAAAGATTCCTCCTTGCCTCAGTGAGGTCCATGGCTAGCCTGATAGAAATGCTTTCAGCCTCCAGCTTATAGGCCGTTGCATTTCCAAGCTCAGCCTGGAGAGAGCTAACCTTCTGCTACACGTCGTCATGCTCTAGGTAGGCCTGGTCACACTCTCGAAAGGCCTAGTCGTGCTCCTCATGAGCCGTGCCACACTCTAAACAGAGCCTCTCCATGGTTCGGAGTAGCTCATCCCACTCCTTGTGTAGCCGAGCGACCACCATGGCATCCAGGCTCGCCTTCTTCTCTAGAGCCACGAGCTTCTCCTCGGCCCCTAGCTTCAGCTCCCGTCCCTTCTCAACCTTAGCTAGAAGGTTAAGGATCCACTAGCGGGTCTTGGTGTCCTTCTAGAGCAGCTCGTCCCTCTCCTTCCTGACCTAGGCGGCCTCCTCGTTGTCCCTCCGTGATCTCACCGACAGGGCCTTAAATGCCTTCTCGGCCTCGTCAATGTCCCGACAGGCCTCGGCCACCCGCGACCAAAGACTGTCTACTTCCTTGATGAGGGGAGACAGCTCGGCCACCCTCTACTGGGCAGCAACAAGTTGAGCAGTCACCTCCCCATGTAGTCATGCCTCCTCGATGAGGTGGTCCTAGGTTTCCTTCTTTTCACAAAGGAACCAAGACTTCCGCCGGCTGTGAGCGATGAGGGACTGAAGGGAGATGATGGTCAGGATACAAAAATATAAAGAGAAAGAAAAGGGCGAGAGATAGGATTAAGCAAATACCTGGCCGAAGGGAATGACAACATCGTGCAAGGCACCCCTGGCATGGTCTAGGACTTAAAGCATGGGCGTGATCCCCATGTTGAGGCTCTCCCGCTCCATGCTCTCAGTGGCATCATCAAGGGTGAAGAGCGTCGATGCCAGATCCTGTGGATTCGTCCACCAGAGCAGGGGCTCGCCCCACGCGGGCGAGTCACTGCCTACCGATGTTAGCACCAAGGAATGCTCCAACCGCCGTCGACCCTTCTCGCCATGACATCCCTGCTGGGACACTCCCTCTGGTGATGGAAGGGGTCTATGGACACCGACCCCTCTCCCAACACCATGACTTTCGAGGACCCCTCAGCCATGTCCCCCTCCGTCTGGCCCACGACAGACGCCGTCGCTTGGACCACCAATGGCGCGGGTCATGCCGGTGCCTCAGGCGCCGCCATGGTTGCATCTGGCTATGGCCCACCTATCACAGCCACCGCCACCTCCATCTACATCAGTGGGCCCTGACCGGCTATGTCGTGCCCACCATGGTCGGCGTCGCGAGCGTAGTCGGTAGCCCCATCCACCCCATCGTCGGTAGCGGTATCACCGCCATCATCGGCTGCTCTATGACCTCTAAAGGCATCCCATGATCCCCCACATCCGCCTATCCCATCGAGGGCACGGGCACCACCATGGGCAGCGCCTGTCTGGCCAAAGATGCAGTCGCAATGGCGCCACACCCACCTGAAATGGGCGTGGCGCCAGCTGATGGCTGCCGCCTCGCCTAAAGGACGATGTTTTTCTTTGGTGCCAGCGCCAAAGGATTTTGCTGCCTACCAATGCTACAAGAGACCAAAAACATAAGTCATGATGAAATCTGATGAAAATAGGGAAAAACAGAGGAGCTGATAACTCACCTCCGTGCCGTCGGGCGGTAGATATGTTTGGGGGGTGAACCCCCTAACCTCTGCTCCGCCTCATCAGGGTGAGGCCATTTTGAGCCCGTCCCCTGCTCCTGGGCAGAGGGGCTCGCTCCCCTTGACTCTTGGGGAGCGACGGCAGAGCCGCTCGCCTCCACCAATATCTTAGGCACAGCAGCAAAGCTGCCTACCCCTGTTGACTCCTGAGGGAGGCCCATGGTATGTCCCGCCTCCATCAACTCCTCGGTCGTACCCTCCCCTCCATGGAATGGGAAGGTTCTTGGCTCCTGCAAGGATGAACCGATACCTGTCAATGCATCCTTGTTCTCTAGGATGTCCCACTCGATATCATCGGCTACCTCTTCATCATCACTGTCGATGTCCTCCCCCTGTTCCCATGCCTATATCTTTCGCTGCCTCTTCCTCTTCTTGTCTTCCTTCGCCTTCCTCGGTCGCTCGCCCTCGGCGTGATTCGTCTCCCTCACAGACAAATCCCCCGGCAATGGTGTTGGGTGATTCATGAAGATGTGGTCCTTCGGCTGGTCCCACCCCTCTCAAAGTTAGTATCAAGAGGTCAGGAAATCGATTGAAGAGAAGGCAAGTGAAGGGGAAACTTACAAAGACGATGTGGCCTGGTTTTGGCCACATCAGAGGATGTCCTGGCACCAGGAAGATGAAATCGAGGGAGCACCTGTGTCATCCTATGAGGGCTCCATGGCCTCCTTGATGCGTTGCGCGATTCGGAGTTCAGGAGCGCCCCCTCGGCGAGCGCTGTTCTATCGAACGATGCCTCGGGCGCCATCGCGTATAGCGAGAGCGCACACGTCATCAATGGCACCACCCTCCTTGCGTGGTAGGCCCCGATGATGCCCGACCCCTTTAGGCCATTCTTCTTGAGGATGTGGATGGTGGTGATGTGGTCCCGGATCTTCTTCTTGTCCTTCTCCAAGAGCCCCACTTCCTCCACGATTCCGGGGCCTCTTCGATCAGGCGACCAGTGAACTCTGGCTGAGGGGCGGCGGCGTTGTTCTTGAGGTAGAATCACTGTAAGTGCCACCCCTTGTTGGACGTCGAGAGCCGCATGGGTGGGTACTCGCCGCCCCGATTATTCTAGAGCTGGATGCCGGTACACCCCATTGGCATATGCAGCTCCTATCTGCCGCTCTTCTCCCTCCTCTTCTGGAGGGTGACAGCGAAGAAGTACCTCCATAGATCAAAGTGGGGGCTGATCCCTAGGAACCCTCACACATGTGCTGCATCCCATTGGGGTTGAGATGCTGTAGCTCGATCTTGTAATAATGCAGCAGCCCCTGAAGAAATTTATGGGCTAGGGTCATGGACCCATGCTCATGGAAGTGGGTGAATGACACCACATAGCCATCGGGCGGCGACAACAGATCCTCCTCGCCATGCAGCAGCCACTCCTCGACCGAGGTCCACGCGGGGAGAAGACCACGACAGACGAGCCCTTCCATGTGCTAAAAGGTGATATCGGAGCGGCACCACAAATCCATTGGAGGTGGGGGCGGATGGATGCGAGCTCGACAGCGATGGGGATGCGAAGGTAGGAAACCTAAGCGATTGGCGATGATGGTCATGGCTGCGGAGGCAAGGATGCAAGGTATGGAACCCTGGGGGCAAACCCTTTGGTTTTATAGGGGCGACAGGTACGAGGAAACCAACTACCCGCCTAGATCTCTACGCCTACCACGATCTGCCACTGCATCTCACCACAAGACGCGCGCACGCAATCTTCGTCCGTTCCCTCGGAAAACTCATCGGATGTTTCGCCTCTTCGGACGGGCCATGACTCATCACGAGTAAGAGGAATACGGATCTAAAAGCGCCTCTATGGCTCGACTGGGCCCTGGAGTTCGCAGGTCGGCCCATCGACGGGCTCGACAACCGCTCTAGATGTCTTTAGGGTGAGAGGAGGAAAGAAATGGGCCCGCTAGCAGCCAGTACCCAGGCGCACGAGCACCGCAGGCATCCCAGCCCACGATCGAGTCTCGGCTGGTTATGATCCATGTTTTTTCAACAAGAGGTACTTAGCCCTCAGGACCGGTCGAATGGACCCAAGAACTATATGGGTTGACCGCTAAGAATCTAGGGGCAGTCACCAAGCTGATCCAAGCAAGATCCCTACGAATGGGATGCCGGGGGCCCCACTCAGACTAGCCCATTAACACCTCATCGGGTGCCATAATTCGTCCTTAAAGGAAAATCATGGCACGACTTGGCCCCTCCGTTTTTATCGAAAAAACGCTTAAGGGAAGACAATCGCAAAAGATGAACAGATCCTCGACCGGGCCCCTACTATGAGAGGGGGCTCGAGGAAAGGGTATCACCGCCCCAAGTCATGCTATGGGCAACAAAAGAAGTCCGAGGCCTTCAGAGTCCTCTTGTTCGGAAAAGCCTCTGAATGAGTATTCTACTCCTCCGCAGGCTCGAGGGCTACTATCGGGGAACAATACTAGGGTACCCGAAGAGGAGGAGATAATAACCATCAATATTGATTCATCCAAGCAGTCAAGAACGCGACTACAGCTCCAACCGACCCCCAAGTGCGCAAGCTCTGCCTCGCTCGGCCTCTGAGGGGGGGCTTCGCCTCGCCTGACCTCTGGGGGTGGGCTCTGCGTCGCTCGACACTGAGGCCACAGACTCTGCCTCATCCGACCTCTAGGGGCGGGCTCCACCTCGCCCGACACCGAGAACACGGGCTCCGCCTCGCCCGACACCAAGGTCACGGGCTCTACCTCGCCCGACCTCTGATGGCTGGCTCTGTCTCGCTTGACCCTTGGGTCTACGCTCCGCCTCGCCTGACCTCTGGGGACGGGCTCCACCTCGCTCGACCCTTGGGTCTGCGCTCTGCCTCGCCCGACCTCTGAGGGTGGGCTCCACCTCGCTCGACACCGAGGTCGCGGGCTCCGCCTCGCCCGACCTATGAGGGTTGGCTCCACCTCGTCTGGCCTCTGGGGGGGACTCCGCCTCGTCCGACCCCGAGGCCGAGGGATCTGTC
Source organism: Miscanthus floridulus (assembly GCF_019320115.1). Lineage (NCBI taxonomy): Eukaryota > Viridiplantae > Streptophyta > Magnoliopsida > Poales > Poaceae > Miscanthus > Miscanthus floridulus. The sequence continues at coordinate 53,298,468 of NC_089581.1, read as the reverse complement.
TTGCCCGACGAAGACCCATACCGCCTCCAACCACTCTAGGCCCAAGCGAATGGGCCTAGGTCAAAGCTCTGACACCAGGAAGGTGACCGGCACGCCCCGATATAACTTGTGATCGTGACGGGTCATACCTGGGGATTCACATCAGGAACAGCGTCGGGAGTACCGGTGCTGTTCTGCCTAACCCTCGTACAAGCACTGACAGACGCATCAGTTCACCATGATGTCCGTCAGGCAGAGTGGAGCGCCATGACCGGGAGACGACGCCTGCGCATGGCGCCAGTGACGGACAGGGCCATGACGTGGAGCTGTTCCTGTTGACGTCTACAGGGTCGGCGGGACCTATGTGAAGGAAAAGGACCCGACGTCTTGGAGGGCTTCTTCTTCTCATTTCTCCTCTTTTCCCCTCCACGGTAACCACTGCTTTCTCTTGACCTATAAAAGAGAAAGCAGGACGTCCCATAAGGGGCATCGCAACACATCGCATCAATTCGGACTCGAACCCATTAAACCCCGAATCGATCAGAACACACGAGCACACAGCCGGGAAGCGACTGAGCTCTCGGCATCCGTTTGCTCCTCTCACCAAAGACTGGGGATTTGTCCCTCTCTCGACCGTTTGTAACCCTTACTGTAAACTTTCAGTGCTAGTAACACGAGTAGCAACAACGAACTGGACGTAGGGACATTCTGCCCGAACCAGTATAAACATCATGTCCTCTTAGCACACCATCCGAGCCAGACGCGCAATATTAAAAATTTACTAGTCGGTGGTAACTCGAAATACCGATAATATTATGCTCCGAGTTGACCGCATTTAGAGGGAGGGGGCACATGTTTCGATTCAGTAATAAGGTGAGTCTCAATGGATTGTTTTATCTCCCAGTTTTAAAGGCTTAATATGTTGGAAACAACGTAGATGAGTTTTATTCCCATAAAACTTATTTCATCCCATAAAACTTTTATCACCCCTCTCTACATCTATTATATGCCAGGTTAGCTCATTTAATGTCATGAAACTCCCGTTGAGACTGGTACAGTGAAATCAACTCTGCTCCTAGTTTGTAACATCATATGGCACATGGATAATGATGGTTCTGCTCTGCGGAATCACGGCAGGCCGCACCGATATATGGACCGAGCAAGCAGCGGCAAACGCCAGGCGGCAGGTGCCTCCCGGCGGCCCGCGCGCGGATGGGTGGCCACGGTCAGTCGCACAGGAGGGTGACTTTGCACACGATCCCGCGGCTGACTGCGCCGCGCCGCGCAGCCGCAGCGTGCGCTCACGCCGGCCGGGTGCGGGCATTTACTAGCTTTGCTAGGACCAAGAAAGGCTGGCAGCGGCCGGCGAGCCCCGGTTGGGGAGCCCAAATCTCCCATTCCTCCCCTTCCCTTTCCTATTTTTATCTCTGCGTCGTCTGCGTGTGACTGCGGCTGCGTGCGCCTGTGCCAGTGTGCCCTCCCTCCCTCTCGCTGCGGATGGATGTCTGTATGCGCATAGCGCGCATCTCTGTCCATTCAATCCGTTGAAGCGACCGAGGAGGGAGGGGATCGGAGACGGAGGCCTTGCTGCGCGCGCCTGCAGCCACTGACGGCATTCACGCCGCGCGCAGGCGCGTAGCGCTGATGATGCCGCCGCTGCCGATACGCTCGCTCGCGTAGTCATACCCACCAGGCCACCACCAGCCGTAAAGGTGCCGCGCAGGAGGCATGCGTGCGTACCCCAGCACCGCGGCGTTAGGATCTGTGTTAGATGCCTTTTAAAAGAACAAATCAAGGTGGTCGATTTGAACCGACGGTAAAACTATAGAAATAAATCCTCCATGGAAAGCACTCAGCAGCAGTCATCAGTCAAACTGTTGCAAGCAGTGAAACAGGATGAGTCCCTATATTGTCGCTGCATGCATGAGCTCTTAACGGTCTTGTTTGCAATTATAGATAAATAATTGTTGGAAGGAGCGAGATATCAGCCTATTTGGCTGGGCTGAAACGATCGTATACGATCGTGGATTATTATTACTGGCTGGTTTGGTATGAAAGAAAAATACTGTTCTGACTGAAAATTTACGATCGTTTATGATCAAAGGAACCGGCTGTATATATGCTGACCTACTCTGTGTCAGAAAGTCATCGACGGGCGTATGGCACGTCTCATGCGTCGAGTAACAACAAAGGGGAGCAAACACAAGCAAAGCAACTCCTCGTATGTAGCCCCATGCTCATGGACATGCAGCCTATTCGGTTGGCTGGTTCGTATCGTTGTTGGTTCGTGAAGAAGTACTGTTGGCTGGTTTGTGTAAGAGAAAAATACTGTTCTGGCTGAAAATTTACGATCGTTTACGACAAGCCACAGCCAAACGAACAGGCTGATGGTCGCAGCGGCGGCACTTTATATGGATCGGGTGCCGACAGATCATTGACGGTCATAACCTTAGGTCGTTTCAAATGTAGAATCTCCACGTGAGGATGTTAATTTTCGTACATACGTACATGTATATCAGAGACCACAGATTCATCAGAGTTATCACCAAACCGAGAGCGAATGCCGAATGGGCTCTCTGATTAAGCTCCTGCATCACAAGATGAGCTTCTCGCCTTCTCATCTTGCAGGGATCAAATGAGTAATCCACGTGACAGACTGACAGTAGCCTTTTGCCACACACGTAGGGATGAAAGCGGGAACAGGACCGGATATCATTTTCTCGGGAAAAACGGATTTGGGAAGGCATCCAGGAAAATTCGGCAAATCCAAGATCGAAATCGGTTAGAGTGATTTCCCGATCGAATTAGCGGATCCCGTATTTATTCCGGAAAACTCCGACGAAAAATTTCCGTTTTTAAGGCATACAAAGTCTCAAGTCTGCAAACGGCTCAACCCACCTAGCCAAGACTCAACTGCCCCGCCCAGTTGCCCACCGCCCCTTCGGTCTGCTTTATAGCTCACATGCGCACCCACCAGTGATTTGCTTGGCGAGGTGGGACTAAATGCACCAGCTGCGGGCTGGCCTCCGTGCATAAGAAGAGAGGAGGCAAGGAGCTGACGAGTCATGCATGTGGTGCTTGGCCTAGGAATTCACGCATGGAGCAGCAAGGTTTGGCCCTTTGTTCATTTTTCTTTTCCATTTTCTTTTTTTGGTAGTTCTATAGTTTTGTTTGCATAAATGTTCTGACGAGCTCACTGTTTGCTATTGTTTGCATATGGATTATGCATGGTTGCTATTGTTGCATCGAGCTCACTGTTTCAAGTGGTTACATATATCGATGTTCCCGTTTTGTGTTACTGCTTCCCGATCGTAATCGACACGTTCCCGTTCGAAATATTCCGTTCCCGATATCCCGTAATACCGGATTCGTTTTCCTGTCCGGCCTTCCCGTTCCCGTTTCCAGCCAAAAAATACAAGAGCAGGAATAATTAAGACATTTTCCCGACCGTTGCCGGCCGTTTTCATCCCTACACACCACAGGGACGCCACGCCGGCCTCTAGACACTTTAAACAGTCAAAAGCAATGTATCCCAGACATTCTAAGAATATATGGGCCGCTTCAGAAGAGCATGATGGGCTTCTTGTTTCAGAACAGCTTGAGAAGCATGGGCCCCTTCAGAAGAACATGATGACTTGATGAGCTTCTTGTTTCAGAACAGGCCTGTAAAGCATGGGCCCCTTCTGAAAAGCATGATGGGCTTCTTGAGAACATTCTTGTAATTGTGGCTGACGATTTGTCAGCAAATGTGAATTGAGCACACCCAGGTTCAAAAAAAAAATTTCGGTTAAGAATCTATCAGAATTATAAACTTCTTCGTAACCGATTTTACAGAATATAGCCGTGTCTGACAGGACACAGCCCACCTAAACTAAAACCCATCCGCCCGGATCGACTCACAGCACGGCAGCGAGCAAACATCCCCGCGCACGACTTTCCTTCCGCCGTCTCCCCTGAAAACCCGGCAGGCCCCAGCCCGTCCCCTCCGCCCCTCGGCTGACTCGTCCACCTCCTTTTTCCTCTTTTCCCCTCGTGTCCGCCGCCCGCGCCGCCGGAACCCTAGCCTCCGCCGCCACAGGTGAGTCGGACGGGACTCTTCTGTGCTGTTCTCCGCGCCCTTCCCTCCCGGTCTAGCAGTCTACTGATCCGCCTGATCCATCCAATTGGCGTGGTGCAGGCAATCGAGATGGAGAAAGGAGCCTCGGAGGCGTCGCCCCCCTGCGCTCGCTGCGGCAAGCCCGCTCAGCTCCAGTGCGTTTTTCTCTCCTCCCTGGAACATATCGCTTCTGGCTTGGCACATATCGCTTCCTGTCTCCACCAGTGATCTGCTGTCGAGTTTTACCCGCTGCGTTTTGCTTCGAAGCCCTACACCTGTCCATCTAGTAATAGGAATTGACGCTTGACAGCTTTGTTGTGATGCTATTTAGTATAAGTTGTAGAAATTGGGTCTTTTATCTCTCATTTGCTTGTAGTTAGAACATTGAAGCAGAACCTGGGTGGCTCTGATTGTTCATTGCTGTGATATACGGCTGCAAAAGCAGAGTTATAGTTTGGAAAGTAGCACGCGGTAGACATGTTGGTTTCTTTAAGTCATTGCTTATGCTCTGTTGTTTTGATTTTCAGATGCCCCAAGTGTGCTGAACTTAAGCTACCCCGTGAGAACGCAGCTTTCTGGTCAGTGGCAAGCTCCTCTCTTTCTCGTTTTACTGCATTGGAACATCATGATAGTAGGAAGCTCTCAGGATGAATGGGTATCAGCTAGATTTATTGTTTTAACATCACAGAGCATAAAACCTTATACATATTTTAAAGGTTCATGTATCATTTAGGTATGGCCTTATGTGTAAACTTTATCATCAATGAGTATGAAGTTAGTAAATATCTGTAGACACCTTTATTAGTGGGGATGTTATTTTTTCATATCCTTGTTCTTTTGATTTTTAAAGGAAACACATCTTTTTATATCAAAGCATGCATTGGAAGTGCTGGCACACCAGTGCAGGGTAGAATTATATTTCATGTGTGCTCCTTCACCTTTTTGAACTAGTGAAAGCGTTAAATTCTTTTGTGTCCTCAAATCATTTGCAGCACACAGGATTGTTTTAGGGCAGCATGGAGCTCTCACAAATCTGTTCACCCAAAGCCTGGTGCACTGGCATCCCAGCAGTCTCCAGAAGGTTGGAAATATTGCGTGAGAAAAGGGCGGGGACGTGCATTGGAACTTCCTCGTTTTGATTGGACAGGGTAAGATACTATTACCACATTTGTGATTCCTTTGTTGGATCTGTTGTTCAATATATGTAGCATTCCATTTGCCTCTGGAATTGCTGGAGAAGTTATTAAATATTGACAATTACTCAAATTCAATCAAATACAAAAAGAACAAGAACAACAACAAAACTTTCTAGTTTCTAGTCCCAAGCAAGTTTGGGTAGGCTAGGTCTGAAATCCAACATGAGCCACCACAAAAAATGGTAGTGACAACTCAAATTTGAATATTCCAAATTTATATTAAGTTTCAGCTGGTTGACTTCCTACCTTCTTAAATAAATGCTGGTATCTTCTGACACAACCTTTGTGGAACACTAAGGATAACCCTGCCACAACCATGCCAAAGGTTTAGAGCAGCAAATGAGCTATGAAAAAGTTAACTATCGATAGTGAATCTAACATATATGTGCAGTGAACCAATGTCTTTTGGATAGCCACAATAGGTTTTTTGACTCAGTTATGCACTGTGCATGTATGAAGCACTTCTTTTAGCATTAACTGCGCATTTGAGAGTTCCAGTATATTTGAGCAACAAAGTGGCTTCATGGATGCTGTAAACATGGTGTTGAACATTTCTTTCCATTCACAGTTTCACACCAAAATAGAGTATTGAAAAATTGAAAATTTTGAACATAAATGCACCTTTATTCTTTGCTAATAATCTAGGGTGGGAGGAACGAGCTATTTGGGTAGTACCTTTCTCACATTTATTGAATGATTATGTCTTTCAGTCCATTGAGACCATATCCAATATCAAAGATGCGTGTGGTGCCAGATGAAATTGAGAAGCCTGATTGGGCGCTTGATGTAAGTTCCTGTTGTTTTAAGTGTCTCTTCCTTCACAGTATGCATGCGGTGTCGTCTCATCATTCCACTTGAAGTGATATCTCTTGCAATATGCTCTTTCAAATCTCCTTGACATTGTAATACTTTTTAGGGAATTCCCAAGATAGAACCAGATAGTGATTTGCAGAAAAGAGTAGAGGTAAAATCCTTCAGAGGTTTTTGAGTATCACATATGTTCCATGAACAAATATCTGGTGATTATTGCTTTCTTTGTGCCTCTGTAGATTAAGACCCCTGAACTCATAGAAAGGATGAGAGAAATATGTCAAGTAAGTTCCCAGCATGTGTAAATGAGTGCTTAGTTCTGACATTATAGTTTCACTTTCCTAATGTTTTCTGCTTTATCTCGTACTATCATTTATAGATTGCAAGAGAGGTTTTAGATGCAGCTGCTCGTGTAATTAAACCAGGAATTACAACAGATGAAATTGATAGAGTCGTCCATGAAGAGACAATTGCTAGAGGTGAGATCAACCTCCTTTAAGAATTAAATGCAACAAATTGAACTCCAGTTGATTGAATGAACTTGTGATCACTACAACTTTTTTAAGAAAAAAATATTATTTGTGTCTTAATCATGCCTATTCGATTCTCTTATTGATCATAACTTTCATTCTTGATCCTCAGGTGGATACCCATCTCCATTAAATTACCATTTCTTCCCCAAGTCATGTTGCACGTAGGTTGTCTTTGTTTTAATAGTTATTGGTATCAGTTCTAGGAGACTAAAGGTATTGCTCACATTGTTGTCACTTGTACTCAGGTCTGTCAACGAAGTCATTTGCCATGGAATTCCAGATGCCAGGTCCTACTTGAATTTGCACATTAAATTGATCATTCATTTGTCTAGTGATAATGACCTCTTCAATGCCTTTCTTGAGTGTTGCTTTGGCCATTGTGGACTTACATGTATAAATAATATCTTTCTACATTTACTTACATGCATAAAGATTTATTTTTATATTTACTTACATGTATTACAATTATTTATCTTTCTTGAGTTCTATTTGTATGGTTGCACCTGATAGAATTTGAAATAATATGTTCAAATACATTGCATAGACCCATTCAAATTTCAAAGTAATTACCATGGAAACAAGTCAGGAGCTGTTTAGTCTGTTAACAGCACACTTTTAGTTTGTCCTACAAGTAGGTTCTTGGCTTGATACCATCTGATTCACAATACTTGTTTTAGAGTTGGGCACAAGAATTAGGGAGGAGGTAAAATGACCATCTCACCCACAATTAGTGTTCTCTAAAGTGTGCATGCATGGATAAAGGAGTTAGTTAAATTAGGGAAGTGTACAAACTGGAAAATAGGTTAAAGTTGCCTTGACGTTGTAGAGCAACAAGTATTTTGAATGAAGATAATAAAAAGAAGTTAAAACAAGTATTTTGAACTGGAGGCAGTAAGTAGGTTGGTAGTAGATTTTTTATTTGCAAATACCAGATTCTGATTTTCTAGTTTCATGTTGGGCACAAGTAAAGCTTTTGTTTGTTTATTGCACCTTAATAATATTTTCGCTATCGTTAACTTTTGTCCAAGTTGGTATATTTTATTACAATTAGTTTTGATAATTATCTCTTTTCTTTTAACAGGAAACTTGAGGATGGTGACATTGTAAATGTTGATGTAACTGTATACTATAAAGGTGTTCATGGTAAAGCCTCCTCTGCCTGATATGATGTTTAACTGCTGAAATGTACTATGGTCTATTTTTAATTAGCATGTCTCAACATCAGGTGATTTGAATGAGACATATTTTGTTGGAAATGTCGATGAAGCTTCCAAACAGCTTGTGCGTTGCACCTATGAGTGCTTGGAGAAAGCTATTGCATTAGGTGACATTCTTTTGTAATTTGACCTTGCTGTATATATGCCTAAACTTCTAAGCAAAAACAAAAGGATTTCCTTTGTTTAATCCTTATTACATTTTTCTAAGACCATCAGGTCATACTTGGAAAGGATATATGACATTTGAACTTAAACATATTCATGTGCAGTTAAACCTGGAGTTCGGTTCCGAGAGGTCGGAGAAGTCATAAACAGACATGCTTCGATGTCAGGTTTATCTGTGGTTAGTAATGGATTGGTATAGAATTAATATTTTAGTTGCTACCTCGATTGTATGTTTGTATCCATGCCATTGAGATTATCTTTCCTTCAGGTGAAATCTTATTGTGGCCATGGCATAGGGGAACTGTTTCACTGTGCCCCAAACATTCCTCATTATTCAAGTATGTTTCTTGCAACTATTTCTTATTTATATTTCTTCTATTATAGTGCAGTAAATACAGCACTACTGTGCAAGCTATGTCATAAGGGTTCACAGTGAATTGAGCTGGAGGTATGCTGGCCTTATTTAATGCAGGAAACAAGGCTGTTGGTATCATGAAAGCTGGGCAGACATTTACAATTGAACCAATGATCAATGCAGGCAAGTTTATGTACTATATAGCTCCGTCAAATCCCATATCTTATGATGTGCAGTTCAAAAATGTTTCCAAACACCTGAGCGTTAATCAGTACTGTAAAAATGTTCATATTCTGTAGGGGTTTGGAATGACCGTCTGTGGCCTGACGATTGGACTGCAGTGACTGCAGATGGTAAACGGAGTGCTCAATTTGAACATACGCTTTTGGTGAGTATTTTGAGTTTGTCTTAGAGGATCAATTCTGGAAGCTGTTTATCATGCAGATGATTTCATTGGGCAAGAAAGAACAAATACGTCACGTGCAAGTGCAATGCTATTAATTCTGTGGGTCTGACAAAATTTAAAGAGAGCTTTTACCCCTTCAACCTGTTATATATGATGTTCTATGCCCCAGGTGACAGAGACAGGATGTGAAGTTTTGACGGCACGGTTACCCTCATCACCGGACGTTTTTCCATGGTTGAAGAAGCCGTGATGGGGCACTCCATGAACAGCAACAAGAAAGTGATACTGATACACTGGGTCAGCAAAAAATTTGTTTACTCTTCATCAGTCGGTCAAAGCTGAAATTTTCAAATTTTCCAGACCAGAAAGTGATAAGCATGCTACAGCTGAACAGTCGCAACAATTGTCTATCCTGCGGAATTATTTCTGGGAGTGTGTATTGTTTGAGTCGGTTTTCTCCGAGTTACACGAGACGTTTGGCTTCTTGAGATGTGTCACCAATATGATTATGCAATCAAAGTTTACTTTTGATTTCAGAGAACATAATTTCCATCAATTTGAGTGTGTAATTTTTATTGAATTGAAAACCCACAACCGCCGCAGCACCTGATGATTGATGGGGAATATTGCCATCCGCGTCTTCTAAAAACTTGGCAAAGACTTGTGTAGCATTACATCCAAGCAAACTGCAGGAATTTGGGAACTTTTTCTTCCAACTGCAGGATAAAGAAAAGGCTTATTGAAAGCTGGCTGTCTGGAATGTGCCTGTAGCACGTGTATTTCTAAAGATAGTTTCAGTTAGAACTAAGTGTGCCGCTGTGTTATCGCTTGCCCTAGGGCTCAGCAGGGATGAAAACAGATCAAATGCGAAAAGATTATACGGTTATAGAAATTTGTAGTCGTTTTTCTTGAGCTAGGTAGGGATGTAAACAGATCAAATGTGAAGAGATATATACGGATATAGATATTTATAGTTATTTGTTCTCTTGAATTTAAAATTGAATTTAAATACGGATGTTGTTTGGTGTGTCGGACTGTTGAAGTATTTCAAGCAAACAGGTTCAAGCAAACAGGGCACACGATACTATTAAAACAAGTACTATATATATATGTACAAATATCCAACTTTGGATATCTATACTCATATCTAGTAGTATATCATACAACGAATATTTGGATATGGACCAAATTGAAATGGGCACTGAATATCTAGGCTTAAATATGGACAGACGGGTGGGAATATCCGCCCCATGTTTCATATTAGAGCATCTCCAAAGTCTTTTCTTAAACTCATTATCTAAATTCTCATTTGAGAGCCATCTAAATAAAAATAACCCTTTATATCTTTTCACCCTTCAACATTTTCTTGTGCATATTTTGGAGAGCCAGTCTCGTTCTCCATTTTTGCCTAGCGAAAACCATAAATAGAGGATGACAATATTTGAAGATCTAATTGAAAAAGCTATTAGAGAGGTTTTTAACACCAAAATCTCTATTCCTACCAATACGGAAGGATATAAAGAGGCTCTTAAATTTGCTCTTATGGCTTAGAACTAGAGCGTTTGATATTCTGATTTCAATTAATACATCATATTGTCGAACAAGGAGATTGGAGGAAACATTACATCAATACAACAAGCCCTACAAGAAATTATGCTTCTATGGAATGCCCTAGTTTTTTTTCCCGAATCTCAACGCAAACACTTGTATATAAGCACGTGCATTCATCCCTATAAACACATACAAACACACTTCTCTATGAGCATTTTCGAGAGACCGAGCCGACAGATCTAAGATTGATGAAGTAATCATAGACGTCTTGTTGTTGATGTGCCGCACTTCAGAGAGATCAAACCGGTAGATCCAAGATTGACGAAGTCATCATATGTGTTCTATTGTTGACAAACACATTACTAACATTGAAAAAATTGTGCCATTAAATTCTAAAACAATTCAAAAAAAACACCCATATCAAGTCTAGTGCTCAGGTGAGCAAATTTCATCTATTACTTGTGTAACGCCCTCGGTGTTACCCTATACAATCTTTTGCTTAAACACTGCATAGCATCATATTTATGTGTAAATGCATGTGATATAGGGTGTAAATCAATGTACGTAAAGTAAAACGACCAACAGAAATGCGTAATGCCAGGTCGTTCGTGACCAATACAATTTTTCAAGAACGGATGTTCGCGAATTTTTATTGAACGAAAATGCTATAGAATGTATATATGGAATTTTAGTAAAGTTAGAAGTACACACCGTGTAGGTGACGATGAAATACCTGCGGTCGAGAAATGAATTCACTAACTAGCATACCTAGTAGCTTGGAAATCGAATGTGTCGCGAATCCGATCGAGACTTAGTTAAATTTCTAAGGCTGAAAAATGGTTTGAAAAAGCTGAGTTTGGCCATTTTTGTAAGGAATTTGGGTTAAGCAGTGGTATGATGTTTTAGCTTGGTTTGGTAGCCCCATGTGTCCTCTTGATCATCATGAAGTGGGTTTAGGTCGAGAGACAACCTTGTGGTGGGTTTAGAGGCTTTAAAATTCATGCTCCGCATGCTCTCGGTGGGTTCGCCGGCAGTGCGCGGTCACCACGCGCGGTCCTGGCGTCACCGTGCTGGCCTTGCCATCGCTAGCTGGCCGAGGCCGCCCTGGCTGGGCTGCGGCCTGGCTAGGCTGGCCGCTGTGCATGCCTCTGGCTGCTGCCCCCTCCACGGCCGCCGCCGCGCTGCTGTCTGTTTCTCCCCCTTACGCCGTGGCCCCACCCAGTCGCTGCCATCGTCCCGATGGGGTGTTGCTCGCCCGAGGCCGAGACACCTCCCCATGTGCACCTATCCGCCGTCGGTCACGTCCTGTCGAGGCGGCACGGCGCCCCTCTGCCCAGGTCTCTGCCGCTTGCGTTGCGTCGTCGCTGCCGCTGCTGCGCGCGCTCGCTGCACCGTCACGTGGCCTGGCCGCCATCATCTTCAGAGTCAAGGCACTGCGGTCGCATGAGTCATGCCGGCCTCATACGCGCACGTGTAGCCGGCATCCATCGTACCGTTGACCTCTTCTATTTAGTGGCAAGCGCCACGCCGCGCTCCCCAATCACAGTCGCCTTGAATGGCGTCACACCAGTTGATCGAGCCGTGCCACGGCCAGCTCGCAGAGCTTGGCCCAATCCATGTAATTGCGCACGCCAGAAGCTTGAATTGGAGCCTAGCTACGTGCCAAGCCTACCCACTGCTGCAGTCGTACGGTGTCGGGCTTCAATTTGAAGTTTCCCCACCATCGACCACCTTAAGACCGAACGACGACGTCCACCTAATTGGCCTCACACCGTCCACCTCCGTCCAATTAACCATGAATCCAACTAGCACTGGTGGTTAGCTCGTGATTGGAGTCGACCCGATGAGCTTTCATCCTTTAGTGAGGTACTGCGGAGCATTTTCCTCACGACGGTCCGCCATGGGTGTCGGGGTGGGTGCTTGGCTAGGGCGTCGTTCCTTGCTCCTTTGTCTCAATTGAGCGGTGCTTTAGCATCTCCTTGACTTGGTTGCCTCTCCTGTGAAACAGTTTCACCAAGGGTGTAGTGAGTCACCGAGAATGTCGTCGTCGCGCTTGCCGTGAACCAGAGCAACCCCGCACACGTGGCCAACCACCTTACCGAGCCTCATGACTTCATCCAGGCCATCCTACACGTCTCTGGTGAGGCCCTCCTACTCCTAGGGTAGATGATTGAATTGGTTAAGGCCTAGGCTCGCCGGAGCGCGTGGTCGCCACCGGCGAACGCGGTGTAGATGTTGTGTCCGTGGCTGGCTCATTTGGGAGTATAACTAGTATATCTATGACCTCTAGAATGTTATCAGTACTCTAGGCATGGAGGCTAGGTAGTGATGGTAGCACCGGGCTAGACGTTTTCGCCGGTGTCAGTGTCACTGCGGCCAAACCCTGCCATGGTGCATGGCCACGCCTCTGTGCGGCACCAATCGTGGTGTTTTATACGTCTATCAACTACGCTTTTGATGAAGAGTGTCACGGTGGTGATGGTTGCTGCCGAGGAGGTCCGTGCTCGTCGGCGTTTGGTCGAAGATGCCACGACCTCTAATAAGATCTGGCTAGGGACTTTAAAATGGGAATTCGAAGTAAGTCGGGGGGTTTAAGTGAGAGCGTCAGAGAGAGAGAGTGAAATAGTAGAAAGGACTGTGGGTCCATTTAGTTAAAAGCCGAGGGCTCTTTTGCATAAGCGTCGGAGCGCGCGCGGGTCTCCCCGCCATGGGCCATTGTCGCGCGTGGGCCGAGCCACGATGGGTCGCGCTGGGATGTTCGCCTTTTTTTCTTTTCTAATAAATTAGTAATGCTTTTCTGTTTTAATTTTTGAGCCAAACTTGTATAATTAATATCAATTAGGATAGATGTCCAAAAAAATGTGAAATGAATTGTGTTCAGTTTCTAAAAATATGATCTATCCATTGGAGTAGTTAGTTTACAATTATCTATGAGAATATTAGATTTATTAATTCATTTAGAAAAGCTTAGCATTGTTTAGATTAATAATTGTAGGAATTTTTGTGGTAAATTGGTAATAGCTTTGACCCTAAAAATTTTACAGTAGGTTCATTGTATTATTATGTGCTCACTGTAATTTTTATAGCCTTAGAATAGGTTGATAAATAGGGTAGCTGATACTCCTTGTTTTATCATATATATATAGTAAATCAGTATTAAGAGTAAGAAAGCATTTAGTTGCTAAGATAATACATGCCATGTTTCATACCTGTTAGTGGCAACAATAGATAACTTAGCACCTTAGTCGGTAGAACTAGCTTAGTAGCTTGATAGGTGTATTTGTATTTTAAAAGTTGATGTTGCTGTATTACTAAGTGTTGTATCATCATTTCATACATGTAGATAACGAGTTGGAAGAGTTCGTGTCTATGGGCGAACAGGAATACGAGGAGATCATCGAGGAGTACGAGGAGGAGATTCTCATACAGGAGGGAGCCCGGAGCCATCTGTTGCTGACTTTGTTGACACACCGCCTGCCCAAGGCAAGCCCCAGTGCATAACCCTTATTTTGAATGATCACTATATATATATATATATATATATATATATATATATATGACGTGCATTTACGTTACAGGCATTTGATGGAAACTACATGCATAGATATATCTACCTATGAGTTCTACTAGTATAGGTCGAGTAGTTGCTATGCTCAAGATTTCGGTAGAGTGAGTAACCTGCCGTTACTCACAATAGGTGATTACTAAGATCACTCATGATAAAATGGTGGAAATGAAAATGGAGATCGGGTAGGGATATGGTTTAGGTATTGGTGGGTGTAAGAGGTTGTGTCCTTTAGCCAACGGGGTATAGCTTGGTTACACTTTTTCCATGTCTGTGTCGGTTAAGGACCGGCCGTTGCAATGGACTCTAGGCAAGTCACAGATTTATTATCCTGAGCACATACTTGGGTATGGGCATAGGGAAGACTTGTTGCTCTCTTATCGTGGGTTCCGGCTCTTTCTGGACCGACTAATAGGAGACGGGGATGGTGGAGGTCTAAGCACCGCACTAAGTTCGGGACTCAGGAGCGGCGGCTTGGAGTCCAAGTTTGAACGAGGACCTAGACCCCTTGATAGGAGAGTGGTGGGTTGGTCCTGCTTGTGCCTGGGGTACAAGCGGGGCATATGTTTCAGGGTACCCCGCTGGGCACATTGATTCATGAATCACTGTCTAGTCGGTACGACTTGTCTACACTCTAGCACCGTAGTAAGAACTGAAAGAGGAAAGGTGATGAAATAGAACTGTTTGCTCAACCCTTGCTTGAGAGTAGATCAGGTGCTTACATAGAATGGCTAGGTAATGAATTAATCATGACGACTAATAATAACATAAATAGGGATTCACTATTAGTATTGCTTTCTGCAAAAAGAAAACCAGCAAACCATAAAGCTTATCATAACCCCTTGGAGTCAAAAAATTATTCTCACTAGTCGGATAAGTCTTGCAAGTACATTATGTACTCAGGGTTTACTTACCCCTATTGTAGGTAATGCTTGAGGAGTAGCCGTTGTGTGAAAGATTCTTCTGGTGGGCATAGACGGATCCTTGCTTATTATTGATAGATGTTTATTTTCATTCCGCTGTTTAATACTCCGCACTCTGAATTTGGTAATGTAATAATACAATTTTTAAAAACTCTGGATGTATGAAATGGACTAAGTTTGTAACTCGTTCTCATTATTGGATCCTTGGGAAAAAATGTGGATCATTCGGGCTTTTCCCTCAGGGTATGCTCGACGGAACCCGCCCGATGTAGCTCGCTCTCAGGGTGCTTAGTGTTAGTGGAAGACAAGCGCCTTCGTAAGTGTGTTATTTTAGGTGGTTCTGCCATAGTTGGTACCAGAGCCAATAATGAGTCTATGAGTTTCATCACTCTTTTACAAAACCTAAAATTTGTTCAACAAAAGTTTGCGAAAAGTAGGATGCAATAAAATTATGTAAATAAGTATAAGCCCTAGCAATATGGTCTATCTAGGATAGCGGCACTTATTTTATCTAATCAGTCTTCTACATGTACACTAACTTACGCTACGTAAGAATCGTCTAGCATACTGAAAGTGAGTGTGCGATGTGCCAAAAAATTCTTGCGAATGCCGCTATATTCTGTCTTGAGTGAACGTATAGGCCGATGCATGCATCATGATAAGAGAATCTTACTAAAACTAAATTCTCCCTACACGTATAAATTGAATTAGTGAATTGATAGGATAAACAAAAAGAATGCTTCAATAAATGTCTTATCATTTCTCTAATCTCTTATTCTTGATCTGGAGGGTTGTCCTAAATAGTTGGTTCCTATCTGTTTTTAGATGAACTTGAGGTCTGATCGCGGGAGCACCAGTGCCGAAGCGGGCCATGGTCTTGGCGAAGGCCAAGGTGAAAGTGCCCGAGGCAATGGAAACGGCAACGGGGAGAGCCATGAGGCTCCACGTCTGGCTCCTCCTCCTCCGCCACCACCACCTCAAATGACTCATGCAGAGATGATGGTGGAGATGTTGGCTGCTCATCGCGAGTCAGCCCATGCCATGGAGCTGCTGGCATTGGCTATCGATGGCTTCGCCCGTGGAGGCCATGGAGGCAATGGTGGGAATGAGGGTGGTGCCCGCGGTCCTAAGGGACCCTGCTCTTATCAGGATTTCTTAAAGACACACCCACCCATGTTCATGCCCACGGCTGAGCCTCTAGATGCGGAGCATTGGCTTCACATTCTGGAGCAAAAGTTTCTGCTGCTCACCGTCACTGATGAGCAGAAAGTGCGCTTTATGGCGCAACAGCTGTTGGGATCTGCTAGTGTATGGTGGGACACATTTAATGCCATACAGCCAATGGATCACCGTGTGACCTGGCAGGAGTTCACTGTGGCCTTCAGAGAGTATTATATTTCTGCTGGTGTTCTAAACAAGAAGTTGATAGAGTTTCTGGACCTTTGGTAAGGAAGCATGTCCGAGATGGACTATGTCAACAAGTTCAACCACTTGTTGCGGTATGTTGGGACTCATGTTGATGCAGATGAGAAGAAGAGAGACCATTTTTATCATGGCCTCTCTTGCATCTTGCAGAAAAAGTTATATATAGGAAACTATTAGAACTTTGGGGCGATGATGAACGCTGCTATTGCCATGGAGGGATTGTAGCCTGACTCTCAGGCAGAATAGAAGCACAAGCGGGTGGCTACTGGGTCTTCTAGTCATCCCTAGGCATAGAAGGTATAGGTTGTCAGGCGGGTGCCCTACCGTCCTCGGGTGGGCATTCGTTTCGACAGCCTCAGCAAACCTTTTAGGCTCCTTCCACTCAGTATCGTGCACCTACCCAGCAGGTGCAACACCAGCAGCCCTAGGGATAGCAGGTCCCACCTTGTCTGGGATAGGGGAACAAGCCTGGTGCTTATTTCAAATGTGGCAAGGAAGACCACTATGTTCGGGAGTTTTCGTAAAACTAGCCTGCCCAGTCAGTTCAGCCCTCAGCTAACTCTAGGCTAATCAAGCGAACAGTTATCAAGAAGAAAGTGCCAGTCAGTCACTCTGGACAGGTTAATTTTACGGAGGCTGAGGAAATATTACAAAATGAACCGGTGATGGTTGGTATGTTCACCATTGATTCCCATCCAGCTTATGTGTTGTTTGATTCTGGTGCGTACATTCATTCATGAGCATGGGATTCGCACACCGGCACAATATACCTCTTATGGCTATACCTTTTGCCTATAGAATCAGTACTCTAGGTGTGCAGTTGTGCGTTAATACTTGAACGGACACAGTAGGCTTAGTATTAGCCACTCACACTTACCGTCTCCAGTTCATGGTACTGCCTGGGCAAGACATTGATGCAATTCTGGGAATGAACTGGTTACGTGTATATGGGGTAGTTTTGGATCTGAAGCAGAGAGTTGTTGAGTTACGGCTTCCTTCTTCTGCGAATAGTATGTCTCTTCTTATGCCCTCAGGTCCAGTCTTACCTATTGCTGCTCATGCTAAAGCTTCTCCTGATCTTGCCTCTATTCTTGTGGTATGTGAGTTCTGGGATGTTTTTCCTGAAGATCTACCTAGGTTGCCACCGGATAGAGATGTGGAGTTCTCCATTGAGTTAGAGCCTGGTACTGCTCCTATCTCTCGACGCCTGTATCGCATGGCCCCGAAGGAATTGGCTGAAATGAAGAAGCAGTTAGAAGAGTTGTTGGAAAAAGGATTCATCTATCCTAGCTCTTCACCATGGGGTTGTCCAGCCATTTTTGTGAAGAAGAAGGATGGCACTCTTCAGATGTGTGTGGATTGCCACCCTCTTAATGCGGTAACCATTAAGAACAAGTATCCTTTACCCCGTATTGATACTTTGTTCGATCAACTAGCTGGTCCCAAGGTGTTCTCCAAGATTGATCTCTGTTCAGGCTATCATCAAATCAAGATTAGACCACAAGATATACCAAAGATAGCTTTTTCTACTAGGTATGGGTTGTATGAATATCTAGTCATGTCTTTTGGTCTCACCAATGCTCCTGCATTTTTCATGTATCTCATGAACTCAGTCTTCATGCTGGATTTGGACAAATTTGTGGTGGTATTCATTGATGATATCTTGATATATTCTAAGAGCAAGGAAGAGCATGCCCAACACCTTCGAATAGTATTGACTCGATTAAGGAAACACAAGTTATATGCCAAATTCAGCAAGTGTGAATTTTGGTTAGATCGAGTGCAGTTTTTGGGACATGTTCTGACACCTGACGGTATCTCTGTAGACCCTAGCAAGGTGTAAGATGTGCTAAATTGGAAGTCTCCCAAGTCAGTGCACCAGATTCGTCAGTTCCTTGGTCTTACCGAATATTATCGGTGTTTCATTCTAGACTTCTCTAAGATAGCCCAGCCGATGACCAAGCTGCTCCAGAAAGAGACCAAGTTTGTTTGGAGTCCAGCCTATGAAGAAGCCTTCCAAGCTTTGAAGAACTTTCTTACCACTGCTCCTGTCTTGGCCCAGCCGGATATTGATAGACCTTTTGATGTATATTGTGATGCCTCGAAGATAGGGTTGGAATGTGTGCTTATGCAGGATGGGCGTGTGATAGCTTATGCTTCGCGTTAACTAAAAAAGCACGAAGTGAATTACCTCACCCATGATTTAGAGCTGGCTGCTGTGGTCCATGCTCTAAAAATTTAGAGGCATTATTTGTTGGGCAACAAAGTACACATTTTTACAGATCATAAGAGCCCCTCAAATATATTTTTACTCAGTCTGAGTTAAATATGAGGCAAAGGAGATGGTTGGAATTGATCAAGGATTATAACTTGGAGGTACATTACCACCCAGGAAAGGCCAATGTGGTAGCTGATGCTTTGAGCCGAAAGTCATATTAGGTTGAAGAAACACCTTTGTCTCTCAACCATGCAGAGGTGCTGGCTCACATTGCCTTAGTCTCAGAATTACTTGAGCAGATTATTATGGAGCAAAGGCAAGACACTTTAGAAATTCCTCACATCAAGAAATTGATTACCGAAGGGTATGGTCCTC
The DNA here is from genome assembly GCF_019320115.1 of Miscanthus floridulus. NCBI lineage: Eukaryota > Viridiplantae > Streptophyta > Magnoliopsida > Poales > Poaceae > Miscanthus > Miscanthus floridulus. The sequence goes on along the minus strand of NC_089581.1, from coordinate 53,279,654 downwards.
AGTTTAGCATTGATAAGCAAGGGGTAGTAAGGTACAAGAACAGATTGGTGTTTCCATCAAATGAGGAGATTAGAAGGAAGATTTTGAATGAAGCTCACTATTCCAAATTGTCTATCCATCCTAGCAGCAATAAGATGTGCCATGATTTGCGTCACTTGTATTGGTGGTCCAACATGAAGCAGGACATCACCAAGTACGTCGCAGAGTGTGACACTTGTGGGAGAGTTAAGGCCGACCACATGCGTACCCTAGGATATTTGCAGCCCTTGCCCGTTCCTATGTGGAAATGGGAAGATATTTCCATGGATTTCATTGTGGGTTTACCCCGCACATCCAAGGTCTATAACTCTATCTAGGTCATTGTGGATCGCCTTACCAAGTCAGCTCATTTTCTCCCAGTGAATTCCAAATATTCTGCGAGAAAGTATGCCAAGTTGTATTTGGACCGGATTGTGACCCTGTATGGAGTCCCCTTACTATTGTCTCTGATAGAGGGTCAGTTTTTATCTCTCACTTCTAGGAGCAACTCTAGGAGTGTCTTGGTACTAGTCTCCTCTGTAGTTCAGCCTATCACCCACAGACTGACGGACAAATAGAAAGGGTAAACCAGGTACTGGAAGATATGTTGAGAGCTTGTGCCATTTCTTTTCTAGAGAATTGGGATGGATGCTTGAACTTAGCTGAGTTTTTCTACAACAATAGCTATCAAGAAAGCATTCATATGGCACCCTTTGAAGCTCTATATGGGAAGAAATGTAGGACACCACTCAACTAGGTTGAAGTGGGAGACCATGGATACTTTGGGCCTGACTTCATCAAAAAAGCTCGAGAGCAAGTTAGCATTATTCAGAGTCATTTGGAGGCAGCTCAGAGCTGACAGAAAGCTTATGCGGATAAGCATAAAAGGCCCTTGCAGTTTGTAGTTGGGGATTATGTGTACCTCAAGGTGTCTCCTATGAGAGGGGTGCATTGGTTTGGTGTTCAAGGCAAGCTAGCCCAGCGATATGTGGATCCTTACAAGGTTGTGAGACAGTGTGGCCTAGTTGCTTATCGTCTTCAACTGCCAGATATTTTATTGGCAATACATGATGTGTTCCATATATCTCAGTTAAAGAAATATTTGCGGGTACATGATAAAGCTATGAAAATTAAAGGGCTTCCCCTCCAGCCTAACTTGATATATATTGAGCATCCTGTCAAGATCTTAGATGAGAAAGAAAGAGTGACTCAGAACCATGTGATAAAGTTCTACAAGGTTCAGTGGAAAACCACTCGGAGGATGAAGTAATGTGGGAGCAAGAAAGTTACATCCTGGAGCATTATCAACACCTTCTTTCTGGTCACTAAGGTAGTTGCTTGCATTGAAATGTATCCCTATCTCATTTCCCACACTAGGCACATGAAATCTCGGGGCAAGATTTTGTTTTAGGGGGGTAGATTTGTAACACCCTCGGTGTTACCCTGTACAATCTTTTGCTAAATCACTGCATAGCATCATAATTATGTGTAAATGCATGTGATATAGGGTGTAAATCAATGTACATAACGTAAAACGACCAACGAAAATGCGTAACGCCAGGTCGTTCGTGACCTATACAATTTTTAAGAACGGATGTTCGCGAATTTTTATTGAACAAAAATGCTATAGAATGTATATACGGAATTTTAGTAAAGTTAGAAGTACACACCGTGTAGGTGACGATGAAATACCTATAGTCGAGAAATAAATTCACTAACTAGCATACCTAGTAGCTTGGAAATTGAATGTGACGCGAATCCGATCGAGACTTAGTCAAATTTCTAAGGCTGAAAAATGGTTTGACAAAGCTGAGTTTGGCAATTTTTATAAGGAATTTGGGTTAAGCAGTGGTATGATGTTTTAGCTTGGTTTGGTAGCCCCATGTGTCCTCTTGATCATCGTGAAGTGGGTTTAGGTCAAGAGACAACCTTGTGGTGGGTTTAGAGGCTTTAAAATTCGTGCTCAACATGCTCTCGGTGGGTTCGCCGGCACTGCGCGGTCACCACGCGCGGTCCCGTTGTCGCCGTGCCGGCCTTGCCATCACTGGCCGGCCGAGGCCGCCCTAGCTAGGCTATGGCCTGGCTGGGCTAGGCACTGTGCATGCCTCTGGCCGCTGCCCCCTCCTCGGCTGTCGCCACGCTGCTGTCTCTTTCTCCCCCTTACGTTGTGGCCCCACCCAGTCGCTACCGTCGTCCCGATGGGGTGTTGCTCGCCCAAGGCTGAGACACCTCCCCCATATGCACCTGTCCACCATCGGCCATGTCCTGCTAAGGCGGCACGGTGCCCCTTTGCCCGGGTCTCTGCCGCTTGCATCGTGTGATCGTTGCCGCTGCCGCACGTGCCCGCTGCACCATCACGTGGCCTGGCCGTCGTCGTCTTGCGATTCAAGGCACTGCGGTCGCATGAGTCATGTCGGCCTCATACGCGCATGTGTAGCCATCATCCGTCGTACCGTTGTCCTCTTCTATTTAGTGGCAAGCGCCACGCTGCGCTCCCCAATCACAGTCACCTTGAATGGCGTCGCGCCGGCCGGCCAAGCCGTGCTAATGCCAGCTCGCAGAGCCTAGCCCAATCCATGTAATTACGCACGCTAGAAGCTTGAATTGGAGCCTAGCTACGCGCCAAGCCTACCCACTGCTGCAGCCGTATGGTGTCGGGCTTCAATTTGAAGTTTCCCTGTCGTCGACCACCTTAAGAGCGAACGGTGATATCCACCTAATTTGCCTCACACTGTCCACCTCTGTCCAATTAACCGTGAACCCAACTAGCTCTGGTGGTTAGCTCGTGATTGGAGTCGACCTGACGAGCTTTGATCCTCTAGTGAGGTACTGCGGAGCATTTTCCTCGTAGCGGTCCGCCATGGCCGTCGGGATGGATGCTCAGCCAGGGCGTCATTCCTTGCTCCTTTGTCTCAATTGAGCGGTGCTTTAGCGTCTCCTTGACTTGGTTGCCTCTCCTGTGAAACAGTTTCACCAAGGGTGCAGCGTGTCGTCAAGAATGCCATCGCCGCACTTGCCGTGAACCAGAGCAACCCCACGCATGTGGCCAACCACCTTGCTGAGCCTCACAACTTCGTCCAGGGCATCCTACATGTCTCTAGTGAGGCCCTCCTGCTCCTAGGGTAGATGATTGAATCGGTTAAGGCCTAGGCTCGCCGGAGCACATTGCCACCACCGACAAGCGCGGTGTAGATGCTGTGTCCGTGGCTGGCTCATTTGGGAGTATAACTAGTATATCTATAACCTCTAGAATATTATCAGTACTCTAGGCATGGAGGCTAGGTAGTGATGGTAGCGTCGGGATAGACGTTTTCATCAGCATCAGTGTTAATGCGGCCAAACCCCACCATGGTGCATGGCCACGCCTCTGTGCGGCACCAATCGTGGTGTTTTATACCTCTATCGACTGCGCTTTTGATGAAGAGTGTCATGGTGGTGATGGTTGCTGCCGAGGAGGTCCGTGCTCATCGGCGTTTGGCCGAAGATGTCGTGGCCTCTAATAAGATCTGGCCAAGGACTATGAAATGGGAATTCAAAGTAAGTCAGGGGGTTAAGTGAGAGCGTAAGAGAGAGAGTGAAATAGTAGAAAGGACTGTGGGTCCATTTAGTTAAAAGCTGAGGGCTCTTTTGCATAAGCGCCGGCACGCGTGCGGGTCTCCCCGCCGTGGACCACTGTCGCGCGTGGGCCGAGCCATGATGGGCCGCGTTGAGCTGTTCGCCTTTTTTTTTCTTTTCTAATAAATTAGTGATGCTTTTCTGTTTTAATTTTTGAGCCAAACTTGTATAATTAATATCAATTCGCATAGATGTCCAAAAATTGTGAAATAAATTGTGTTATGTTCCTAAAAATGTGATCTATCCGTTGGAGTAGTTAGTTTACAGATATCTATGAGAATATTATATTCATTAATTTATTTAGGAAAGCTTAGCATTATTTAGATTAATAATTGTAGGAACATTTGTGACAAATTGGTAATAGCTTTGACCCTAAAAATTTTACAGTAGGTTCATTGTATTATTATGTGCTCACTGTAATTTTTATAGCCTTAGAATAGGTTGATAAATAGGGTAGCTAATACTCCTTGTTTTATCATATATATAGTAAATCGGTATTAAGAGTAAGAATGCCTTTAGTTGCTAAGATAATACATGCCAAGTTTCATACCTGTTAGTGATAACAATAAGTAACTTAGCACCTTAGTCGGTAGAACTAGCTTAGTAGCTTGATAGGTGTATTTATATTTTAAGAGTTGCTGTTGCGGTATTACTAAGTGTTGCATCATTATTTTATGCATGTAGATGACGAGTTGGTAGAGTTCATGTCTACGTGCGAACAGAAATACGAGGAGATTATCGAGGAGTACGAGGAGGAGATTCTCGTACAGGAGGGAGCCCCAGAGCCATCTATTGCTGACTTTATTGACACACCGCCTGCCCAAGGCAAGCCCCAGTGCATAACTCTTATTTTGAATGATCACTAAATATATATATGATGTGCATTTATGTTACAGGCATTTGATGGAAACTACATGCATAGATATATCTACCTATAAGTCCTACTAGTATAGGTCGAGTAGCTGCTATGCTCAGGATTTCGGTAGCGTGAGTAACCTGTCGTTACTCACAATAGGTGATTACTAAGATCACTCATGATAAAATGGTGGGAAGGAAAATGGAGATCGGGTAGGGATATGATTTGGGTATTGGTGGGTGTAAGAGGTTGTGTCCTGCGACCAACGGGGCATAGCTTGGTTATACTTTTTCTATGTCTGTGTCGGTTAAGGATCGGCCGTTGCAATAGACTCTAGGCAAGTCACAGATTTATTATCCCAAGCACATACTTGGGTATGGACGTAGGGAAGACTTGTTGCTCTCTTGTCGTGGGTTCCGGCTTTTTTCGTACCGACTGATTGGAGGCGGGGATGGTGGAGGTCAAAGCACCGCACTGAGTCCGGGAGTCAGGAGCGGGAGCTTAGAGTCCATGTTTGGACAAGGACCTAGACCCCTTGACAGGAGAGTGGTGGATTGGTCCTACTTGTGCCTAGGGTACAAGCGGGGCATGTGTTTCGAGGTACCCAGCTGGGCACATTGATTCGCGAATCGCCGTCGTGACGGTACGACTTGTCTACACTCTAGCACCGTAGTTAGATCTGAAAGAGGAAAGGTGATGAAATGGAACTGTTTGGTCAACCCTTGCTTGAAAGTAGATCAGGTGCTTACATAGAATGGCTAGGTAATGAATTAATCATGACGACTAATAATAACATAAATAATGATTCACTATTAGTATTGCTTTCTGCAAAAAGGAAACCAGCAAACCATAAAGCTTATCATAACCCCTTGGAGTCAGGAAATTATTCCCACTAGTCGGATAAGTCTTGTAAGTACATTGTGTACTCAGGGTTTATTTACCCCTGTTGTAGGTACTGCTTGAGAAGTAGCCGTTGTGTGAAGGATTCTTCTGGTGGACACAAACGGATCCTTACTTATTATCGATAGATGTTTATTTGATATTTATTTTCATTCCGCTGTTTAATATTCCACACTTTGAATTTGGTAATGTAATAATACAATTTTTAAGAACTCTGGATGTATGAAATGGACTAAGTTTGTAACTCGTTCTCATTATTGGATCATTGGGGAAAATGTGGATCATTCGGGCTTTTCCCTCGGGGTGTGCTCGACGGAACCAGCCCGATGTAGCTCGCTCTCGGGGCGCTTAGTGTCAGTAGAAGACAAGCGCCTCCATAAGTGCGTTATTTCGGACGGTTCCGCCACAACTTGCCACTTGGAAGGGTATGGACAAATCCATGCTTGTCACATCCAAATTCATTATCCATTTCTAAAATTCTAACCCTCCCCAATCTTATTCGTACTCATTATTTTGAGTTGAACTACTAGCTTCTATTAATATTGGACCATTGGAATGAAAACCTCGCCTTCACATCTTGAAATTTTAGTGAAACTGACTGAAACTTGATGAAATGATTTAATTATAATAGTTTGCAACTTTGTGTAGATTAACAAGACTAGATTTAAAAATCTCACGTTCAAACATAAAAATTTGAGCCAAATTGATTGAAACCTTTTGAGATGACTTGGTATGACATTGGCTACTTTGTGGATACTGGTGGAAGTAGATTTAAATGTGCTTACCACGTCAAAATCTAGACTTTAAAATTAGAAGCTTCACGTTCACATATTAAAATTTTCACGAAATTGACTAAAATTAGTTCAAGACGACTCTTTATAATAGGGGTAGATTAATGTGGCCAGATATATACTCCCTCCGGTTCTCTAAAGCAAGTCGTTTTGGACATCGACACGGTCTTTAAGAAACGACTTTGTAACTTTTTGCTATAAAATATTTATAAAATATAGTCAATATATACTTTTATGAGACTACATTTCAAGATAAATCTACTTACATCACTTTCATATTTTTAAACTCAACCCAAAAGAAGTTATTTGTAGTCAAAGTTTAAAATATTTGACTTAGACAACCTCAAAACGACTTGTTTTAGAGAACCAGAGCGAGTACATGTGAGTCTTACGTAAAAGATTAGACCCTAAAATTAAAAAATACCGTGTCCACACTATTTTTTCACGAAATTAAATAAAATTTGTTGCAGATGATTGGATACAACAGTAGGCACTTTGTGCAGATTACTGCAGCAAGATCAACATGTGAGTCCTACATACTTTGTATTATTTGATCCACCTATTTCTAATAAATAGATGATTAATTGAGCTAAAGACTTACCTATGAATAATCCACTCCCTATACCTTTCATACCCATTTCTGATGCATAAAAAAATACTCATATTCTACAAGGTTTTAACATGGATAATAGGTACCCACTAACATGTATACTTTCACCACAAGAAACTAAATGAGTTACACTTCGCCTGTGGTTGTTCTAACTTGCCATCCGTGACTATTCTCTGAGTTTTTTTTTATGATTTTAAATTTCATAATGTAATGCCTTCTCAATTTTCATTTTAGAACCCAGGTCATACGCTACCGAAAGACCTCGTCAAACAGTACAGATCTTCGAGCTACATGAAAAGGTTCGCAAATGGCATGTAGGCACAACTTCTACTTTGATCAGACTTTCCACAAAATTACATCGTCCAACAGTACAACTAATCTACCCCCCACCCCCCACCCAACCACCCAACACCCACACACACCCATCCCACCCCACCAGAAAAAAAACGAAATCTCAAAACAACCCAACTCGTCCAAACAGATAGTGATATTCAATAGTGAGCACTAGTACAAGTTCGATGCGGAGAGCAACACTCGTACAAACCTTTGGTCAAAAAATAGGATGGGAGGCCAACGAAAATCTCAAAACCCCAATCATCCTTAGTATCCGCTGAAATCGACCAATGACGAATAAGATTTGTTCTCATCAGTCGAAGTGGCAACCGTTCTTGTTTCTTGGTTTCCAGACTTCTGTGTGGTGGTGACCCTGAAACCAGCCATCTCGTTGATTTCTGACCTCCTGCGCCTTGCTTCCTCCACATCTCCTTCCCAGCATGTTTCCGCAAGTAATTCCTGGGCTTTATCCATATTCCCCGACATAATAAGATCATCATTTTGCAGCAGCACAAGGTACACCTGGTCGGCTGCAGCTTTTCGGATCTGTAAGATTGTAGAGTATTTGAGCTCAGCTGATCCTTGTGTCAAGTTCTGCGTTCTCAGGCAAGAAATGATAAATGTTACCTTGGGGTATCTGTGGCCTAGGAATGTGAGGAGTTGAGAAAATGCCTTAGTGCAAGTTCCATCTGACTCTGAAGAAATGTATCCAAGGATTGAGAGACCTGCACATAACTTTGTGAAATCCTTGGATCCCTTCAGCTCAGAGCCCACCGAATCTACCAGTCTACTGTAGAACTCACTGTACCCCTGTTAAATGTGGAAAAAAACATAAGGCATAAAAAAACATTGTAAATATAACTATGAAAGCGAGCAAAGTTTTCTTTTGGCAGTAAAAGCATTTGATCAACATGAGATAACTAAGTTTCTAGATGTAGTATTATTCCCAGTACATTTAAGGGTGAAATTGTAAGTTATTGAAGATTGCACTAACAACGAATGGTGCATTAATCGTTTGATGTTATCAGATGATGATGCCCAACTTTTGTAAGGTTCCACTTCTTATGTCTTTGCAGCCTAACGGAAATCATCTTTGTTTATCTGCTACTAGATGTTCATTGCTGAAGTAAACTCACCTCCTTGTTCAAGAAAATCTTTTTACTGAAGAGAGCCTCAATAGTCTGCAAATATAAGGCTCTTGTTAGATCTAAAATATATATTTTTAATTTGTGCCATTACAATGTCATGTTTTGGAGATATGCCACTACAATTCACGATTTCACATATTTGGAACCATAGCACTATAATTTTCTAAAAATAAAATATGTATAACATCAAATGTGGGAGAAAAGAGAATGCGGACTTATGTGTACTTCACTATTTAAGATCATGAAACAAAACTGAATTAGCAGCACCAGTCATAATGACATAACAATGAATAGATATGAGTTTGAAGGTAGAAAAAATTACATCAACTACTACTGAAGGAGAGCACGTCTATTAGATACACGACCACAAAAAAGCTTTCAAAGCCCTGTGCTAACAGTACATCAACAGTAATATACTTTATTGGAAGCCTAACCACAATATAGCATTTACACACAACATATTAAATATTTAGGCTCAAAATATAATGTCATTAGACAGTGTAGATAAGCCTTTATTACCTTCAATGTGGGAGTAATTACACGATCACATTTCTGGTAGTGCTGGAGGACCCATAGAAGATCACAACTCAATAGATACTCTCTACTTTTCCCTTCACAATTAGTATTGATCTCTGAATCTTGGAGATACCCTACCAAAGCTGTCGTTGAAGCTTTCTTCAAAGACTCCTGCAATCCACCTGTAGAAATCACGAGCCCTGAGAGCACAGACTTGCTATAATAGCTGACCTGAAGAAGTTTCACCAATCGTGGATATGATACAGTAGGAACCTAAAGGTAAAATGTCAACGAGTTAACAACATCACCACCAAGTCAAATAATATCCACAAATTGGCGACAGAATAATCCATGTTGTAAATAATTATTAAGGCAATATTTTCAAAAGGCAACTATAGGTTCATAGAAAACAGCATCATTAAAAAAAACAAAAGATGCACTTATAGGTCAAATTCCATTACTTTAGATTCAAACCCCTTGGCACTTCATTTTGAACATGACTATGGTTTCTGGAGCAAGAGAACTAATCTGGTGAGATACTGGGCAATATCAAAGTTAAAGGCAGGACAGGTAGCTCTCACTAGTCATAATAAACCAGTGCCAAAACTAGATCTCATTTTCTTCCATGAGTTCTCACTATCACTTACCGCCCACTCCAAATCTGTGCTGTTGGGAATAATTTCTTCCAGCAGTTCCCTGTGTGGTATAAATGGGATGAGGTGTTCCTGGTGGTACAGAATTCTCTGCAGGGTCTTGATAGCTATTTCTCTCATCTTATCTATTTTCTCAACTGCTTGTTTTGCAATGCCTGCTACCAGATCCTGTGCAATACCAGAATCAAATAGCCGGTGTGCAGTACTACTTGCATTTACTTCCATATCACCCAGTTCAGACTCATGGCCAGTAGCTGATGCTGCTCTCAATGTAACAATATCTCTCTTGCAGAGGATGAAGCTGCAACGTTCTAGTGCATCCATTGCTGCTTCACGTACCCAAGAACCGACATCTCCTCTGTTGTCCACAGCATAATCATCGAGTGCTCTAAATAAAGCTCGCATGACATAATCTTTTATGTATGCATATAGAGAATCTCCACCATTTGAGCTCTGATCAAAAGATGCTGTTAGTGTTTTGCAAACCGAAATTAGCCCCCTAACAGAGTTCACACGCGCTTCAGCGTCAGGGTCATCGGGCTTATCCTACAAAACAGATCACACCAGAGTTTTCTTTCCAGTGTTAAAACAACAGCAACAGAAAAAAGGTAGGAAGAATAATTTCTCTATTGCTGTAGACTGTACTTATATAACAATGAGTGTACATGCAAGGAAAGAATAAAGAAAATCCTCTAGTGTCCTCTAACCTGGCCTAATTAATATAGGCTACAAAAGTACATGAAGATATGATCTTCTATTAGGACCAGTAATGACTGAGATAGGAAGGCCAGTAATGGCTAGGATAATGTCATTCTAACAGCAACATCTTATGCTTTATCTTTCTTCTAATAGGTAATTCCATTACCTCAATCATGCATGAGCTACAGAGTTTACTCATGACAGTCATCCATTTCAACATCAAGAATTTGTATGGTAATATTCCAAGGGCCAGCGGCGCTCCTCGTCTTGCAGCCACATTTGGGTCATCTAGAAGTGCCACATATTTTGAAATAATATCACTTGCAATCTTTTCACCAGAAGATACCAGGTATGTTGGAATAAAATGCTTTAATGCCTCAACAGCAGCACACTGGACAAATTGAGAAAAGAAAGAAAATATTCAGTCTACAAACATAGATGGCTAGTATCATATTAGTACAGTATCCGGAAAGTACAGGTACACAAACAAAAAGGGGATTGATGACATATCGAATGAGAAAATACGAGTAAGATGATAGTACTGGGGGGGTACTCTGATTGAATGTACATCGAGAAAAAAGCAAACTTTCACCTGTATTTGAGAATTGGGATGCCTCAAATTCTCATTAAGGGTTTCCAACAAACTTTTCTTTGTTTTGTCATTCAAGGATATCCCAGCTACAGAAATGCATGAAATGAATCGAGAAACAGCGGAGCGCATGATCTCTCCTCCTTTGCCCCGATAAAGGCGCGCTTTTTCGATTGCAGGAACAATGCCTGCCAAAGCTTTCTGCATGTCTACAAAATAAAGATAAAGACGCAAGGTCACTTTCCAGGTAAGCAGCTTAAAACGTGAAAATGATAAGTATTGCAAAAGTGTAAGGAATAATATGCATGGCAATTCCACCATTTACCTGTAGTAAAGGTAAAACCAAGCTGGTACAACTTTAAAGCAACCTCGCCAGCAGCTAAAGTGGCTCCATGTCGAGTACACAAGTCCGATGATAGAGTGCACGGAACTAACTTTTCAAGGGCATGTCCAGCAAAGTAATCCATATCATATTGTACAAGCAAAGAAAGGGCCTGAGCTGCCAGCTCTCTTAAGCTTTTCTCCTATAAAGGAAGAGAAGTCAGCCTAAACAATGTATTGAAACATAGCAAGTCTCATCTCCTGTGTCCAAATTTATGAAAAACAATGGCCCAAGAGATTAATTGTCATTAAAGCACTGCACAAGTGAAAGAAGAGGGGAGAAAACTTAAAAAATGTAAGATAAAGTTTGATGAAAGGCAGTACAAAATTGGTGTCATAAGACAAAAGAAAAAAAAAGTAGCTTAATTGCTGCAGCAATAATATACAGAAGTTTTATTTTCAAAAAATAATATACAGAAGTATCACTACAGGGAATTTACATTGCTAATGATTTTTAATTCAGTTTCCCAAGTCAGCTACCAGTTCCAGGTAAGGAGTGCAGAAACTCGAGAAGTTAATAGCAATTGCGGCACAGGTAAAAAGTGTGGAATCTGGAAACACTGAAAATGCAATCTCATTCAAACCATAAATAATTGCAGAGTATGTACCCAGTGAGTTATTTTATTGCAGAGTAGCTCATCTGCAAAGGGATAAAGATACTCCTTGTACTGAGCAACAGAAACAGCAACATTCAGATAAGAGTTTGATCGGGAAGCCAGTGCAAAGTAATCTGTCCTATTCACAGTATCAATGCCATGTGGAAAAGTTCCCTGTCTTCCAACATTCTCTTGAAAGGCAGCAGAAGCAGCTCTTCTACAATTAACCTACCATCACATAGACAATAAGGATCAGTAAGATAAATAATGTAGTCAAAATAGTATGGGATCAAGTGCAGAACATCTGGGTGCAACAAATGTAAATAAGAAATAAGCTTGCCTCTCGATCATAACAAGCAACTGTTAGAAGGTGGGGAGCAAGTTGTTCCAAGACAGCCTTCATATCATAATTGGTATAAGCTCGACCAAATGCCCAACATACATATGCTGCTGCATCTCTTACATGTGACCCAATGCTATGTGGACCTCTTCGTACATCATAGTGTAAAGCCTGCATCATGAAATCAATTGAGACAGTAAACTTGTCTTACTGAACCAGCACTAAACATATAAATACTTAACTGCCTTAGAAATTAGAATGTGTTATCAAATATAGGTAACCATATAAGATATGCAACAACAACAACAACAACATAGCCTTTCAGTCCCAAGCAAGTTGGGGTAGGCTAGAGTTGAAACCCACCAAGAGCCCCAAGTCACGGTTCAGGCACTTCAATAGCTGCTTTCCAAGTACTCCTATTCAAACATAGATCTCTAGGTATATCCCAAGCTTTCAAATATCTTTTTATTGCCTCCCCCATGTCAATTTCGGTCTTCCTCTACCTCTCCTCATATTATTAGCTTGGCTTAGGACTCCACAATGCACTGGTGCCTCTGGAGGTCTCCTTTGGACATGGCCAAACCACCTCAACCGATGTTGGACAAGCTTTTCTTCAATTGGTGCTACCTCTAGGCGATCACCATATAAGATATGCGGCAGATTGAAATCAACACCATGAAAACAAGCCATGAGCTAACTATTCAGAAATATTCTGTTTGTTAAGCAAACATTGCAAAAAGAAATAAAGGAAAGGACATCGTTCGGTACTACTATGCTACTTATGCACCTTTATTATAACAGGAACAACATCAGGAAAGCTAGAAGGCAACAATAACCCTCTCCGAGCAAGTTCAGCCAAGGCTAAACAGCCTCCATGCCAGGAGCCATCACCCTTCAGAGTTCAAAAGGCATAAGTTATTGCATTAATGATACAGAGCTGAGCAAACTAGCAGTTAGCCAAGCTTAAGATAAACTGAGATATATCTATAAACAATCAAAGGATGTTGTGAAGTCCATAAGTTATACACAGACCTCCCCAGGAGAAAAAAGTTGCAAGATTGATGATAGCACTTCTTCCGACAATGCAGGTGTTAAACGTGCAGTTATCCTACCAATTCCTTTGGCAGCAGACCACCTTACAATTGTATCCTGACACAGAATCAAAGAGCATTTGCCTTTCAAAAACAGCAGTGCTTGAGACTAAATGGGAAAGATGAATAACTAAAAACTTATTCCCTTAGTGCAACTTCATCTGGGATGACAAATGCTAGTAATTGCATTTCATGGCCCAATAATACTTTGGTACTTTAACACGCAAAAAATCATAATAGCAAGTACATAGACCAGACTCCCTACTGTTTTCCTAAGAAAGTACATGAAGCAGTGAATCATGATTTCAAATTGTGTACATAATTTCTCATATACACAGTTTTGAGAACTTATTTCATTTCAGATACCACCATTGCTCCTGCATTTATGTCCTTAGAGTGGGAGGCAGTTGTGTTGTTTGTATGAAGCAATCCTGTTCACAAATCATAGTAGAATACAGGAATCTACACAGAAAAGTTTCACCAACTCGATTCTAAGCAATCAAACCAAGAATTGATTAATGGATTTAAAGTTCAGTTATACTGTCGAATAATTCTAAAATTCAAACAATAAAGGGCTGTGTGGCTTTTTTTTTTTTTTGCTCCAGTACAGGACAATCTGGGCAATGTTATGTACTCCCTCCATTCCAAATTGTAAGTTGTTCTAGCTTTTCTAGATACATAGCATTTTGCTCCGCGTCTATACATAATGTATGTCTACATGCGTAGCAACAGCTATGTATCTAGAAAAGCCAGAACAACTACAATTTGAAACGGAGGGAATATTTGTTAAGATTTAAAATGCAGTGGAGGTAGACTGGCAGGTGAAGGTCCTTGTAGGGAAAAGATGGTATAAGCCGGCAAGCAAAGAGAAAGAAAGTAACAAAATGGGGTACAATATAAGGGATCATATAACTGCGTAAATATTACCACCATGTTCTGGAAAATAAAATCAAAATTTTGCATCATAATATCAGGATAAGAACATACTGAATCCCTCAAACCAGTCAATAGCAAGTCGATAATCTCTTCTACTATTTCTGGAACATCCATATCTTCTTCCAAAAAACACATGCCTATCTGATCAATATTAACTTGTTCACTTGATCCACTTGAATACACTTCTCCAGCTGTATAACTTGAAAGGTTTGCACCCAGCGAACTGCTAATTGACTGCATCAGATTAAAACAGTGAGCCCTGTGGTAGAAATCCCCCTTACAAGCTACGAAACATAGAAGACTAGACTGAAGAAACAAATCAAAATATGAAAACATTCTCATAAAAGAAAATGTAAAACATGTCACAAATTACTGATTAATTCGTTCTTTTGTTAGTCATCTGCGGAACTCACACGAACAGTCAATAAAGCAGGTGGCATCGTTAAATGCATGATGTGCTTTGGATGAAGCTAAGTAGTTTATTGCCACCTAGCTGATACATTTACATGATTATGCCAATGCGCCAAGACAATTTCTTGGCATCTGTTTAATTCTCACCAGATTCAAATACTGAGAGTACTGTATTCTCCAATGTAGAATCCAGCATATACATGAACTTCCTTCCAGAAATAAATACAAAATATTGGCAAGTTGAAGCGTTTCTATGCAAAAAAAAAATCACCCAAAATTGACTTCTGACAGATTGTAGCGCAGAAACAACTCCCATTATTAATCCCAATAAGAAATTAAGAATTAGTACTTTGTATTGAAAATGTTTAATCAAGGCACCTTCAATGAGAACTTTACTGTTCAGAGTCAGCAGATCCTATCAGCAGTTGTGTACAATGTTTTTGTAGGCGCTAGGCGGTTTCTAGGCGGTGACCCATCGCCTAGCGCCTAGGCGCGCCTAGGCAGGCCTAGGCGTTTTTCTAGGCGTTTTGATAAATTTGCATTCAGCATGTATAGCTGAATAAATATATAAATGTAGTTGCTGAAATGCTGAATAAATAGAAGTTCCTACAGCAATAGAAGTGGTATCTTGTGAAAAAATAGAAGTTCTAGGGACTAGAATGTAAGAAATCAGTAAAGGAAATCATAGCAAGAAAATTTGCTGAAATTTTTTACAAAGTGGAGGGGCAAGTCGCAAAATCGCTCAGTCTTATCCACATCTCATCTGCAGCCCGAGCAGTCCGTCTTCTTTCCCGTGACCTTCTTCTCCCTTCTTTCCCGTGACCTCTCTCTCTCTCTCTCTCGTGGAGGTCGGCTGCAGGCAGGCAGGCCGCAGGCTCAGCCTTCGTGCGTTGCCGCAGCTTCGCCTCGCGCCCCCACGCCATCACGACCCAAGGCCTGCCTTTCCTTTCTACTCCCTTCCCCTCTCCTTCAAACGGATGCGCATCTGATGGGATTGGGAGGAGGGAGGCCCGGCAATGGATCCGGCGGCGCAGCTCCCTCCCTCGGGCGGCGCGGCTCTGGATCTGGTGGCACGGCGCCTATTCTCCGCTTATCCCCCTAGGCGAGGCGTTACCCCTCCGCCCAGCGCTGAAGCGCGCCTAGGCGAGCGCGGAATCGCGCCTTGTTTTTCATTGGTTGTGTACTCTAAGTAATCCCTATGAATGTTTCCTTAACAGATCAGGAATTGGAGCTCCAGCATAGTACAGAAGCTCTTCAGAACTGATACTTTATGAGTGGTTCGCATATCTAAATTTGTTGAACAGTTTTCCATGATCTGGATATGATTTGGAGTTCTACACGGTGCATACAATATAATCAGACTGCAAGAACATGTCAGTCAGATGTCCTATTAAATTTTAGGAGAACTATGTAATGAAACAAAAGTATCAGGTACTGCAACAATAAACCACTTTTACCTCATACTAAATGTCCTATTAACTTTACAAGGACACGTGCATGTAACAAACAATCTAGATGCTCTGTGTGCGCCAAAAAGAACAAATTCTTAAGCACCATATGGTTGGGTTTTTCCTTTTCAAGTCAAAATATGAGCCATGATTGTGAAATACTGAGATCTATTTATAGCAACAATAAGAGATTGAAAACCTTATACCGCCATGATGGCGAACGTGGAGGCAAGCTAATGAGAGCAACTCTCTGGGCCAGTTTGACCAGGAATTTTCTAAGAAGTGGACTCCTGGCTGAGACATTAGTCTTCATCACAATTGAACAATCACTCCAAGTACCAGAAACAGCATCATGTAGTGCTCTACGGTTACCAATCTGCAAGAAGAGGAACCAAAAGGAAGACATCAAACTAAATTAACGATATGTAATTGTGAAAGCAAATGCTCACATCCATTCCCTGTTGACAACCACAAAAAAGAATCATGCGTGTAAAAGAACTCCTATTAAGAGAAAAATGAAATAGAGAAACTTCAGGTCTGAAGGAAAAGGTATATCTACCACATGTGGAGAATATTTAAAATTTGAAAAAATAAGACACATACAAACCTTAAATATTGATGCTAAAGCTTCCACTATACCAATGGATCTAAATTGATCGACAAAGTCATCTGTTACAGACAATAACAACTTGTGTGCCCAGTCCATAAAACTGAAAATAAAGAGAAGCAGGAGAACTCAAAACATTGCCCAATGCAATGTTGAATAGAAGTACAATGAAATGGTCAAGTGTTTACTATTGATGTTCAATAAATCTTTGTTTTAGCAATAATGGTAATCCTTCAGTGATAGGATACCTTTGAAGGTTCAGTTACTACAGCAATTTGAAACATAAATGAATGTGAGTTGTACAAAAATAATTGTAAGAATCACCTGCTGAAAGCCTTCGCCATGTCAGGACGAGTCAAGAGCCTTGCAAGCAATAATCCTGACATCCTTCTCATTGGACCAGAACTGGAGAGATAATCCTTACAGATGTCCAATATTCTTGTCACCAGTGGAATGACCTCAGGCCCATCCACGTTATCAGCAGTAGCAATGCTTGTATCCACAGTGGATATGTCAAATGGGATCAGGACCAGTATATAAAGCCACAATAGAACAACACATTTAGTCTCCATTTCTCCTGTGCTCTCTTGCCTAAGAGCAGTGGCCGAACTCATTGTATGACACTTCTCAAGGAGAGCAACTGCGAGCTCAAGATCTGAAACCTGGTGAGGGAAGAATCTGATGACACTCTTGTACCCACACACTGTGACAAGGGTGTAGATGATGATACACAGAGGCTTGATAATGTCAAGGAGTTCATCAGTACCAGCACCAAGTTCCATTGTCTTTGACCGAACCAATGACATAAGTGGTGAGACAATGTTCTCCAGGTATGGCTCTAGTAGTTGACCCTCTTCTTGATATTTGTCCATCTATTGCTCAACAGAAAAGATAACATTTATCATGCAAGCTCTTAAGCATGATAATTTTGGCATAAAGTCATTTCAATCGTTCACTTAAAAAAGTCAGTTCAAAGATTGATGCTCTACAAATATTAACACTGGATATATGAAAATAATACATACAGATTTTTCTTAAAAGTGCTTTCATAATAGCACAACTTTACTATGTTTTACAAACATAATGTTACTGAAAGTAGTGGCCAAAGTTGCACTCAGGAGACCATGTTGATGTCTAATATATCATTCACCTGCGAACCAAATAAAATAAAATAATCCCTCCGTTCCAAAATGTAAGGTGTTTTGGTTCTGTTCTAAGTCAAACATCTTCAAGTTTGACAAAGTTTATAGAAAAAACGTAGCAAAATCTACAAAACCAAATTAGTTTCATTAAATCCAGCATTGATTTTTCTATAGTATTTGCTTGGTGCTGGACAGTTTCTATGTTTTTCTATAAATTTGGTCAAACTTGAAGATGTTTGACTTAGAAAAACTTAAAACACCTTACATTTGGAACAGAGGGAGTATAACTCTTTACACTAAGTCAGAAATAGGATGTCTGGGTATTATCCAAATATATCAGTTGTTTTCCTAATGCTAATAGTTTCCACATCATGTGGAACTTTGCCTCTTACCTTATCTATAGAGGTGGTAATAGATCAGTCATAACTCTCTCCCAGAACCATTTGTTTTACCAGGGAAAGCAGAATGTAATTCCTAAACAACATATCATTCTAGGACATAGGATTGATTTATTTAAGTCATTTGTACCTAAGCTCAGCTTTTGCTATCCTATATTAGCAATAAAATGTGCATTCACAGATTAACCTCAACCAAACAGTTTAAACTGCCTCCTAGACGACTAAAAGGTTGCAAGAAATCGTACATGATATCTTCGAATTTGGCTGTTGTGCATTTAAAAGCAGACGCTAAAGCAGATTATATCCTTTAAAATAACCAAACAGAAGTCAATGTTGCTTTCAGAGCTACACACTCTCCTCTCAGAGATCCAGCGGCAGGGAGCATTTGGAAATAGGGAGAAGAGAAGTGTGCTTACGATAGAGCGGATCCTGTGGACATCGGCGGATTCGGCAACGCCGCCGCCGGCGACGATGCGGCGGAGGATCGCGGAGACCAACTCCCACTCCTGGAGGAAGTACCTGCGCAGGACGACCTCCTTGGAGTCGTGCTCATCGTCACCGACGGCGGTAGGATCAGCGGAGGCTTCGGCATCAGCAGAGGATCCTGTGGGCTCGGATGGGGCGGGCGTGGCGGCATTAGATGCCCAAGCAGTGGCGGCGGCGCCGGTTTCCTCCATAGCCGGAGCTCGGGGTGGTTGTCCTCGAGCGACTGGTGGTGTGCGCGGCTGCGCTACTGTGCCTGTGCGTCCGAGTGTCTTCTGCTCGCGTTCTCAGTTTCCGTGTTTGCAGTCAGAAGGCGTCTTTTGGTATTCGCCTTGACACGAAGACGGGGGGACTAGGGCGCCGCCCTTCTGCGAAGTGTCTCTCCCCTTGACGAAGCAGCCTCCTCACCGTCGGACACGGCGATGCAGCGGCACGGCGCCGGCCGGCCGTCGGGCACGGATGGCTCAGACTTTTCCTACCGCATGGTTGTCGAATCCCGTAAGCATCCACCGCCCAGACCCCCAAAGCCTCGCTTCCAACGCCTCTCTCACAACCTCGCGATTTTGCAGGGTACCAGAAGGGTCGCCGAGGGCAGATCCCGCCTCGCGCGCCTCATCCTCGTGCAGGTGACGGCAAGCTTGGCTCCTGGACTCGCCCCTCCATCTCTTGCCGTTGTTGGCGGTTGTTGATCTGATTAGTGTTCGTGGTGGTTTGCTCCTACAGGCGCTGCACCTAGTGGCCGGAGGCGCGCTTCTGTTGCTGTCGTTGTCCAAGGGGGCGGCGGTGAACAAGTTCGCCGTGCTGTCCGTGGCTGTGGGATTCCTGGCTATAGTGGTGGGGGAATTAGGTGATATTGTTGTGTTAACCTCAGTTCCGCTAGTTCCATATACTTATTTTTTCCACCAAAAAAGAACTAGCCCGACCTAGATCTTGAGCCTCGAGTGAAGAAAACCGCAATAGGAGCTTACAACTTTTCAAGTCTTAAGTTCAATAAAAGGATCCTTGACACTGATAAAAAGAAGAGGTGTCAACTAGAATATCATGGGCAGTGAAATATGAAATTCTACGTCAGTTGTCAATTTTTCATTGACAAGCTTCTTGGTTGCTGATTAGTAAAATAGGAGAGGGGTTTTTTTTCAATACTCTTGCCATGGATTAAGCATTCTGCTGTAGTTTGCCAGAACAAGCAAAGCTGGTATACTATCATCTTGCTCTCTTTGTTGACACCATTCTTTTTTTTCTGTAAAAGTGGACACCATTCTATTAGGATCAGCTGGTAGTCTTTAAAGCTTACCTCACTATGGGCCTTCCAAACCAACCATTAAATTATATCAATCTCCGCATATAAGCTTCAAATTTTCTCTAGATGCCTTTGGCATACGGGCTTTTAAAGAAATAACACCCCCATTCATGTTTTTCCCAAAGGATATCCTTTTTCCAATGACATATCAATCATCCTTTGTCGGATTATTGATTGTATTTTAGCTGATGTTGTTATTTGGTTATTCACAGGGCGTAGGCGGACTATGGCAGTGCTGCTTCGGCTTTACACAAGCTTGTCATCAATTGCGGTTGCGTTCTCTGTGACGTGCATTATCCGGTCAGAGTTGTTCTTGAAGGTTTGGATTATGAAATTCAGAATATTGCTGTTTTGCAAGTGATGAGCGTGGAAATATATATCTTGCAAGTTTATTATTTTTCTGCCTCCTGATGCTATCCAATTAAAAGCATGAGCTCAACCTTCGTCATTTTTTAAATGAAACAGCTTGTCTTATTAAGATCGTTACTTCATTTAGATTGCAGCTTAAGCAGCAATTATCTAGTCTTATTGTTCTTAGTCCTGCCAATGGAGTTAGTTAATGACTTACCAGAATTGTGATCATTCTCAAGAGTCATGATGGGCATTGGGTAGTGCAATTGTGAACTAACCAAACATGCAGTAGAAATTTTGCAAATGGTACCCTTTTGTAGAACCTTTAGAGGTAGATAACCCCAAGTTGAAGTCCCACCTGGGGAGGAGTACATTTGCAAGAATGAGACACAAAGTAATAACCTTCAGCCTGCATAGGTAGTGTTTGATACTAAGTTCAATGCAATTGCAACATGGGCTTGGCTTGACGTGAATCTTCTTGAACGAGAGGTGCACAGGACTATCTAGCATGTCTGTTTTTAAGGTCCTGTTTGGTTCCTAAGAGATTTTTAGAATCTGGATAATAAAAAAAATCTAGCGCGTTTCATTGTATCTGTGTCTGTATGTTAAAATCCACTAGAATCTAGTCTGTTTGGATGAGATTATAGGATTTTGAGATTTTTTGTAATCCAGATTCTAAAAATCCCCTAGGAACCAAACAGGGCCTAAGTTAGATTAAAATGTAAGAGTTGTCCATGACTCCATTCAATTTTGGATCTGGCTTTATGATACTGCTGAATAAACTAATCGAGCATTAAGTGGTGGCTTCATTTTGTTGGCATAACACTCAAAAACCAAAAAAAAAAATTGATTCGGGTATCAAATCAGCACAAAAGAGAAAGCAAAAATACCTCTGGTGCTGAATGTGTTGGTAGTGAATCCATGTTACCAAAACTATGTCACCAGATATAAGGCTGACAAATTGAGGGCCAACTTCATCTTTGGGATAATCCAGCTATGTGGAAGCTGGATTCTCCACATTGAGTAAGGATAGAGCATAAGCATCACATTAGATTTGACAAGTTCGGCAGAAGAAAAATATCTGTAGATAGATCAAGGAAAAAGGATGGATGATATTATTATTTCGATCAGTGCGAAAGATCATTCCCTTTCATTGTCATGCCCACATGGCTGAAGAAGTTGACAGGTATAACATCATACACGTATCTTAATCTCAATAATTCCACCAGCAAATAACTCAGGCAGATTTCATCCTGAAAGTACCTATCATGTTTGTGCCAGTATTCTAGTGTTAGATAAACTCGAATTAATCTTAGGTCTTGGTCAATTTGAGGCTACAATTTTGTTTTCTTTTGCTTCCATTCCTCCTGGGATGTATGAATTAGTTTTTTTGCTCTATGAGGTAATAATTACAACAAGCTTTTCAGGAGTATGAATATCATCAGCTATTTGCATTTGGTTGTTGCCTAGGTTATGAAGCAAAACACAGAGGCCATCACAAGCTATGAAATGCTTGATGCGGTTCGTGTTGCTCTTGGTAAGTTATAGCTAAATCTCTTGTAAGTTATAGTCAAAGTATTTGTTGCTAACTTTTGTGGTCTGCGTTCGTCCACCATGTTAGGTATCCTGCTGCAAATGGTGGTTATAGCTACAACAACCAGACTCCTGCAGAATATGTCTCCTCCCAAGAGAGCTTCATGAATGCTATGACATTTTAGCTTTGTTCCCCTTAGAAAGGATACAAACTTCGAGTTAAATATCGGCCAAGTGCAATAGTCTCGTAACGAAGCGACAACTGGTGTACAACTTTGACTGCAATCATGGGTTATTTGTTTCCTCTTTTTTTTTTACTTCCCTTTTACTGGATATGAAAAATCTGTAGTGGTTTATGCGCTTTGCAAAGCTAAAGGCTAATGGAGCATATGTGTTGGTAATTTCATTTTCATGTTTGTGTCCATGTTCCTATTGCGCTGGAAGTTGCTACTCAGGCTTTCATGTGCTGAATTCAACTATCGGCAACTGCTACCTGTTCGGTGGGTGGGAGGATCAGTGAGGGCTATTTCCATGGCACGCTTATGTGCACCCACAATGGATTTGTGATACATGTCTGTTAACATGCATTCAACGAATAAGAGAATTGAAGCTTTCTTTTCAATTATTTCTCTTAAATTTAAGCAGTAGTCAAATGCGTTGGATACTTGGATGCATGTGTATGGACATGGTGTGTGCTCATGAGTGCCATGGAACTGTCCTATTGAATTTTTTATTTGGAAAAAGTCCGTATTACCTTCCTCCATTTTCGCGAAAATCCGCTTTTCCTCCCTGAACTTCAAAAGCAGGCAAAACATCTCCTTTAACTTTTAAAACCGTTCATCTTACCTTCATGGCCTGGTTATAAGCAGTTTTGAACGCGGTTTTGTCTTTTTTTTTATTTCAGCTGAATCTTTTGAAAAATTATAGTAAATCACAGAAAAATTATAAAATATAAAATTTAATTTTGTTGGACTCTACGTGAGTAGATCTACACAATGAATATATAATATGGTATGCTTTAGTACAAAATTTTTGTTGTAACTTTAGATCTATGTTTTTCTGTAATTAAATAGAATAATTCATAGCTGCAGTTTCTATGGTCCCATTGTGGTGAAATTTTTATGTTGGGCTAATTATTGTATGCTTAAACTGTAGTAAAAATTTCATACTCGTTGGATCATATATAACTTAGTTATAGATTTTATTTAGGTTTATGCTCGTTAAATATAAATAAATCTATAACTAAGTCATACATGATCCAATGAGTATAAAATTTTTACTACAGTTCAATCATACAATAATTAGCCCACCATAAAAAATTTATCACACTTGGACCATAGAAACTGCAGCTATGAATTATTCTAATTAATTACAAAAAAAAACATAGATCTAATGCCACATCAAAAACTTTGTACTAAAGTATATCATATTATATGTTCACTGTGTAGATCTACTCATGTGGAGTCCAACAAAATTAGATTTTTCATTTTATGGTTTTCTGTGATTTATTATGATTTTTCAAAGATTCAGCCGAAATAAATAAAAAAAGAAAAAGACAAAACCACCTTCAAAACTGCTTATAACAAGGTTAGTGAGGTAAGATGAACGATTTTAAAAGTTGAGGGAGGTGTTTTGTCCGGTTTTGAAGTTCAAGGAGGAAAAGCGGACTTTCATAAAAATTGAGAGAGGTAATTGGGACTTTTTTTCTTTTTTTTTTTCATGTTCGTGCGATTGCATCTTGTCGAAAGCCCAAGATAACCATCCTAGTGTCACCTGCAGAGTGCAAACTGCCGATGGCCCATGCCTACAGGGCTACAGCCACAAAAGAATGCCAATAGGTCTTATTTGGCTAGTCTATAAGCCGCTTGTGCTGATTTGTACGACTGATTTGTTAGTAGAGAAAAATATTATACCATCGTTGATAAACCGGCTCATATGAGCAGCCGAACATGTGGTATGTCGATATTTTTTTGTTGTCATGTGTAATGTGTTGTGCGAATATGACTCAGAATATGACCTGTAGCTAGTCTCCATTTCCTGTGTTCATGCCTTGTGAATCTGCGGTCGAATGGAATGTCGCCCTGGATGGAAATCTGGATCTCCTGACACGCTGCTGGTACTGACGAGCGCTTGGCCTTTGGAAGTTTGGATAGGGCTTCGGCGTGTGTGAAGTGTACTAGTCATTGTGCAGTAGTTCTAGGAGCCAGTAAAATGGACAGCCACGTACTGCTGATCTTTCATCATCAATCTACTGACAGCGCGCAGAGTGTATTCCTGTGCGATTTGAGTGGTACAAACACATCTCCTGATAGAGTACCAGTTGCGAATATCAAAAGTACTCCAATCTCATTTGACACGCTCGTCTGCTCGTCGCATCAGTACTTAGAAAAGTGAAGAACAACGCATGACAACAAATTAATCATGATTCTTCCATTGCACTGTCCGGACACGGGTGCACCACACGACAATCAATCCGTGATTCTTCCGTTGCAGCTCTAAACAAATCAGGATCAGATGTGATCATTTCTACTACCACTCTAATCTCAGACGTACAACAACAGCACAAACACAGACGTATATACGTACGTACATATGCGCAAGGCATCCACATGCATGCTATACACGTGCATAACACCGTATCCTACTGTATTTGCTTGGCCATGGCGTTGATGATGGCGAGCGCGATGGCCGTGAGGTGCATGGCGCCGGCGACGTTCCCCCGCACGGCCTCCCTCACGACGGCGGGCTGGCCCTTGAACCCCTCCATGCACATGTCGTCGTTCGTCAGCGCGGCGCTCGCCCACGTCTGCACGCTGTTCACCTGGAACCTGACGCTCCTGCTGCTCCCGGTCCCGTCCTGCTGCCCGCCGCTGACGCTCGGCTCCTCCTTCCCGAGGCGCTCCATGGCCTCCACCGACTGCTGCAGCAGGTCCACGGCGTCCTCGAGCATGCCCATGCAGTCCTCCGCCGCCTCGGGCCGCCGCGGGGCACCAGGTCAAGGTGGCTGCTCCTCGCGCCCGCCGCCACCATCGCCTTCATAGCGGCCGTCGCCTTCCGCGCGCCGTCCAGCGTGACAGTCAGCGCGGCCAGCGACAGGCGCGCCGGGCTGGCCCCGACCTCCGCCGCGTACGGGGCCAGCGTCGCGTTGCACAGGGCCGGGTAGTTCGTCCCCGCGCACCACGACGTGATGAAGCCGCCGCCGGCCGCCGCCGGCTGTGGTGGTGCTCGGGGTCGGCCGCACCGTGACGACGGCGCCAACCACGACCAGCACGAGAGTGCGAGAAGAAACAACAGGCAAGGCGCTGCTGCGTGCCATGGCGCACCGGACGGGACTGGGAGCACGTAAAACTACGACGACTTCGACGTGTGTTTCTTACTGCTGCCTCGATCTTCTGACTCTTCAGTGGTGTGGAGCCAGCTAGCATCGAATTATATAGGGCCAGGGGCAGGAGAAATGGAGGATAAGGGCGCGGCCGCCTGCACGTATGGCTGGCTCAACCGGCACGTCGTCTCTGGCCAGGGAGGCCAGGATACGTAACGCGACGCCGGCTGGCCTCTCCAGCCCTTTTCTGCGTGGATCGCATAGAGATCGAGGGTGCTCTGCTGCTCGCCTTTGATTCGCCGATCGAGGCCGCAGCATGCACGTACGAAACCACTGTGAGCTGGCGGAGATTTTGCGTGGCGTCTAGCCGTCAAGCGATCGCGCGCGAGACGTACGGCGACGCCGACGCGCAGGGTCCCGGCCCGGGAATACGGCTGGGGTGGCTGCTAGTCCGCTACGAGAATACGGGATCACTGAAATTCATGACGGTGCTGCGCGCGTACGTGCCAAGGTTGGTGGGGACATCGTGAGGTGATGACGTGAGGTTCCTTGCAGCTTCAGCCTCAGGAGTCAGGGCACGGGGGGACCGAATCAATGGCGCTGGGCGTTTCTGCTTCAGATCACCATCGGCCCGGGGGAAAAGGCAGGCCCGCGAGCCCACGTGCCGCACGGGCTATCTAATAAGCCATTGATTTCCTTTTCCCTCTCTCTCTGCAGCATGAATCTTGATTGAGCTGTATCTTTATCGTCTGTGGGGCGAAACCGGTAGCTAACGGCAAAACCGAACCGCAGTATAGTACTGCACTGCTCCTAGTTGACATGGAGAACGGCCACGGGAGAAGCTAGCAGATATTTTCTTTTCATTTTGTGAATACTAGCAGATATTTTCTTGGTCCTCTTATTTAAATGTGTTGGCAGGCATGCGATACTTCCATGGAAGACGAGTACAAACATTTTCAGGGGCCGTTTGGAACCAAGAAACGGTTGCGATTCTCACCCAAAACTAGAGAAAATCGTTGCTGGATAAACATTATCAGTCGCCAATTCGCGAACAAATTTGAACTGTTTATGAATGACACCTTCCTTGTTGTATTCAAATTCAAACGCGTGAGGGCGTACATAGCATGCTGACGTCAGAATCGTGTGTGTCTGTCTGCTGCTACCGCTCGTCGAACAGCGGCGGCAGCCGGTGCACGGCCGGCGCGCTGGCGTCACCGTCATGCGTGGCGCCGCCACGGCAGCGTGGCTTCCACCCTGGCCACTGGGAGACGCCCCGCCCCACCGACACGCGCGGGCCGCAGCGAGCCTCATGGTCGAGGCCCCGCCTCGCGTCAGGGCTGAGCGCGGAAGTGTGGAGGCGAGGCCTCAACGCCTGCCTCCCCGGTGGAAGTGGCACCCCAATGCCGTCTGCGACGTCGTCTTCTGTCCATTTCAGTGTCGCCGCCACGCCTGTCGGCGCCTCCGCTGGTGATTCCACAGGCCAGCTGTCGCCGCCGCCGACGGCTGCGCCTAGCGATTCCGGGTCGGCTGACACCGGCGAGAGCAGGAGAGCCACGGCGCACAATGAGAGGACGACGGGAAGCATCATACGAGTGCGTGAGGCATGCATGGTGTTGTCTTGCAAATCTTTTCTTTGCTGTGGAGGATCAAGGTGAGACAGAGGGTACTTATAGGAGAGCTCCTTATAGGATTTTTTTTTCTTTGTAACTTGCAAACGTTAATGGAGGAAGTTTTTTAATCCAAGTATGTTGTAGATCTAGTAACACATACTTAATGAATTGCGTTCAAACACACACACACACACACTTAATGAGAAACGTTGCCTGAAGAAAACCGTTTCTTTAAAGTTCAGATGTTAACTGAGAGAGATTTCAGCAGCTGACGGCCTGACGGGTACATTGTGACATCTATAACTTGAGAGAACTCGACCCACTAGGAAGGGGTGGTATCTTCGTCTTAACTGAAAAACGGGATATATTCTCCGGTCGTGAAAAAAAAAAAAACAGGAAGCGGTGGTAGCAATGCCCATGCTTCTCAGAGAGAGCCAGATCACTGTCAGGATACAGAGGAAGGGTAAGGCCCAGGTCACTATTGGGCGTCCGACAACAGGCATCGGAGAGCTAAAGGAGTAGTAGTAGGTGGCTAACGGGTGGACCCGTTGTAATTCTGTTAGCGCTTAATGTCGGTTAGTTGGCCGTGGGCCCTTCTGTTGCTTAGCTGGCATTTGCCGTTGCTGTGGCCGCGGGCAGGATATAAGCCGAAGGGGGTGTATTGTTTCAGACTATGAAATGAATACTGAAACTCTGAACCCTGTTTCTATCTCTGATCTAACTCTTGTTCTTGCTATCTCCCTGAACTCCTCTCTGCTCCTCTGAATCTGTCCGATCTAGTTAGACCGTGACAATCACCTCCAAAAACAATGGATTCTAGGCAATAAAGCATACTTCTACTATTCTATCATCCCCACGTTCAGTGTTTCATAAAACAAGCAGCTCCAGGTCTCCAACGCCCCAGTGTTGGAACCAGGGCACTGCTGACTGCCAACGTTTCGATCAGGGCTCTCCACTTCTCCTCTAGCTCCATCGAAATCCCTTCTCACCTTCCAGCAGGCCAGAGAAGAGGTCGTCTCCGAGCATCTGCATTTCTGACCAGTACAGAAAGATGTGAATTAAACCCAAATACCCTCTTGGTTCTGCTGAGTGCATATTATTAGCCAAAGACAACTCCAGGCCTCATTCGAGAAAAAGACAGCTCCAGGCCTCCTGTCAGATGCCTGGTCTCACCATATGTACTCTAGTTGACACGAAGTGGAGAAGGGTGAAAGTTTGGATTGGATCGGCTGGTCCCAAGTTTTTTTGGTTTTCCATATAAATCGCCGTGTCAATTGTTTATGGGATTGCTATGACTCCACTGTTGATGTGTTGTCTGAATTCTCCTCGTTGCTCATCACAGACGACGGACTAACTGGTGCATTGTTGCTGCCCTTTTATTGCAATCGTATATGTGTTTCCCCATATAGTACGCTTATTGTATATTGGTATGAATGAATGCATTTTTCATCTATAAGGATGACTTAACAGTGTTATATCCACTTCATATATATCTTTATATCATATATGCTCATATTGATTCATCAGCACCGTATATGTGAGTTTATTTTCAGGGGCAAAGCCCTGTCCAAGTTGACCCATATTCAAACTGGGTTATTTCAGACGTATATATGCTACAAAACGTATGAAAGTATATATCCTTGTACTCATTTTCTGAATTTAGAATAAAAAGGCCATGCCAGCAGCATACGAGTTTACCAGAAGGGCATACGAGTTTACCAGCTGCCAGTTGGAAATACATATTTAATAATAAACTGACCAGAAGCCGTCGTAAATTCGCGACTGGGTACATACCAGAAACATAGGTATTGTTCGCTTCTCTTATAATCCGTCTTTTTCAGCTTATTTTTTGAGCCGGAACAGTGTTTTTCTCTCATAACAAATCAGCCAGAACAGTGTTTCGGCTGGTTTTTTCAGCGAAGCGAACGGGGCCATACTACGGAAGAAGACTCAGCATCATCATAATCTTCATCATTGCTCCACCACTTGTAATAGTGCTACCTATCTCATGATCATTTTGATAAATTAGGTTAGCACTTAGGGTTTCATCAATTCACCAAAACCAAACTAGAGCTTTCAATCTCTCTATTTTTGGTAATTGATAACAACCCTTTCACAAAGATATGAATTGAAATTCATTTGAATCAATGTTGCTTGCCTAAGCATATTTACCATGTGTAAAAGGATATGAACAAGTTTCATGAACCCTAATTGGTATCAGTTGCTCCCCTATATATGTGTTAAGAGTTTGGATTGAAGCTTGCATATATGTTTGGATAGAAAATGTAGGACTCAATGTCTACCAAATGATGCTAAGGTATAAGAGATGGATCTTTGAAGCGTGATACCAATCAGAGTGCACCAATATACCACCCTTAGCACCATTAGTAACTAGACATGCACATAAAAACTAGAATACCCCGTGAGATCAACATTAGAAGCTATGAAATGCACAAGTCTAGTTACTCAACCTATGCATGCTAGTTTTTCATTTCATCATTCAAACTACAACTAGCGTACACCACACAAGCATGGATATTGAAATTTAAAACCTTATGCCATACAAGCAAACATATGAAATGCACTTTCAAATGCACCAATCAAGATATGAAATGCACTTTCAAATGCACCAATCAAGTTTATGAGCTTTCTTCCCCTACTTGTGTGCTAAATTTTAATTGATTCCACTTACTTTATCATATCTCTCCCCCTATATCAAAGTTTTCCCCTTAGTGATTACTTCTTCCCCCTATCACTTATATCTTTGTTTCTCTCTCCCCTTTGTCATCAATGACCATAAAGATTTAAATTTTAGATATGTTAAGATTATCAATGTCAATCAATGGGGTAAGGAATCATTTTCCCATATTTGGTCCAATCTAGAACACTTGCTCAAAGATATTTAACTCGGTTTGATGCAAGGACAAGCTTCTTCACACCTTCATTTCAAGGGTTATCCTTGTACCATATTGAGTTAAACAATTATAGCTCATTTTTAGATTAAACACTAGGTTCACAAGCCCGCAAATATGTCATATGCTATCACTAGATCAAGTCAAGCATAGAAACAATAGTGGTATCATACACGCATTAAATTCATTTGATTTTCATGAATGAGCCTATAACATGTGAGGAATGACTAGATGCACTAAACAAGTCCTTAGCAAAGGATGTATGCCATGCCAATCAACTTTTACCTTGGATTGCTCGAAGGAGAGGCATGTCATATAAGTGGGGGTGCATCAACACATATTTGAGAAATCCCATACGTTTAACTCATTCCTTAGCTTGCAAAACCTTTTCTCATCTAATGGCTTGCTGAATATATCAGCAAGTTGATCTTCGGTGCCCACACTCTCAATGCAAATGTCCCCTTTTTGTTGGTGATCTCTTATGAAATGATGGTGAACATCAATGTGCTTTGCTCTTGCATGTTGAACCAGATTGTTGGTTAGCTTGATTGCACTCTCATTATCACATAGCAATGGTACTTTCTTAAACTTGATTCCAAAGTCATTCAAGGTAGCCTTCATTCAAAATATTTATA
Source organism: Miscanthus floridulus (assembly GCF_019320115.1). Classification (NCBI taxonomy): domain Eukaryota; kingdom Viridiplantae; phylum Streptophyta; class Magnoliopsida; order Poales; family Poaceae; genus Miscanthus; species Miscanthus floridulus. The sequence goes on along the minus strand of NC_089581.1, from coordinate 53,249,430 downwards.
CACAACAACTACCTGATGAATATGTATTCAGCTTCAGGCGGTTGATAATGCAACACTATTTTGCTTCTTTAATGACCATGAAACAAGTGATCTTCCCAATAATTGACATGTGCCCGAGGTGCTCTTCCTTTCAACTTTGCATCCCTGTATAATCCGAGTCGGAATAACCTAACTAGCTCAAATTTTGCTCCTTTGGGATACCACAAACCAATATTTTATGTATACTTCAAGTATCTAAATATTCTCTTTGTAGCCTTCAAATGACTTTCTCTTGGTGAGGCTTGAAATCTTGCACATATGCATACACTAAACATTACATCCGACCTTGATGCGGTCATATAGAGTAGGCTTCCAATCATAGACCGATACAACTTTTGATCCTACCATGTTGCCACTTGCATCACTATCCAAATTACCATTTGTTCCCATTGGTGTGCTAATGGCTTTGCTATCACTCATGCCAAACTTTTTGAGCATGTCTTTAATGTACTTGCCTTGACTCACAAATGTATCATTCTTCAATTGCTTGATTTGAAGACCAAAAAGTAACTTAACTCTCCAATCATGGACATCTCAAACTCATTAGCCATTATCTTCCCAAACTCTTCACAAAAGTCTTGATTAGTTGATCCAAATATGATATCATCAACATAGATTTGCAACACAAACAAGTCTTTGTTAATCGTCTTGGTAAAGAGAGTGGTGTTAACCATACCCATCATGAATCCCTTTGAGAGTAGTAAGTCCCTTAACCTCTCATACCATGCTCTAGGTGCTTGCTTCAAGCCAGACAATGCCTTCTTCAACTTATACACATGGTCGGGTTTCTTGTCATCTTTAAAATCAGGAGGTTGCTCAACATATACTTTTTCATTAATGTAGCCATTTAGAAATGCACTCTTGACATCCATTTGATAGAGCTTTATGTTGTGGGCACAAGCATAGGCTAGCAAGATTCTAATTGCTTCCAATCTAGCAACCGGGGCATATGTTTCTCCAAAGTCAAGACCTTCAACTTAAGTGTATCCTTGAGCTACCAATCTTGCTTTGTTCCTTACTACTATCCCATCTTGATCTTGCTTGTTTCTATAGACCCATTTTGTTCCAATCACATTGTGGTTCTTTGGTCTTTCCACTAACTCCCATACTTGATTTTTTGTGAAATTATTCAATTCTTCATGCATAACATTCACCCAATCAACATCCTTCAATGTTTATTCTATCTTCTTTGGTTCAATGGATGACACAAATAAGAAATGCTCATAAAATGATGTTAATCTTGATCTTGTTTGTACACCTCTAGAAATATCTCCAATTATAGTGTCCAATAGATGATCTCCTGCAATATTAGTTGGTTGGAGTATTGGAACTTGATTGCTTGCACTTGCTTGATCATTGGGTTGAGATGATGTACTAGCCACTTAATCTTGTTCATTGTCATGAGAACCACTTGTACTTGCTTGATTAGTATCAACTTGTATATTTGAGTTAGAGAGCACTTGCACTTGATCATCTTCATCATCATTCACATGTCTAGGCCTTAATTCACCAACATCCATGTTCTTCATGGCATTTGAAAGTTGAATACCTCTAACATCTTCCAAGTTCTCATTCTCATGTTGGGAACCCTTTGTTTTATCAAATTCAACACCATGCACTTCTTCAAGAGTACCACTTTCCAAATTCCAAACTCTATATGCTTTGCTAGTAGTGGAGTATCCAAGTAAGAACCATTCATCACATTTCTTGTCAAACTTGCCTAATCTAGTGCCTTTCTTCAAGATATAGCATTTGCAACCAAAGACCCGAAAATATGCAATGTTGGGCTTTCTACCATTCAAGAGCTCATAGGGTGTCTTCTCTTTCAATGGGTGACAATACACGCGGTTGCTACAATATCAAGCTGTGTTGATAGCTTTGGCCTAAAAGGATTGACTCACATTGTACTCACTAAGCATAGACCTTGTCATATCAATGAGTGTTCTATTCTTCCTCTCAACAAGGCCATTTGATTGTGGAGTGTACTTGGCCGAGAGTTGATGTCTAATTCCAAACTCATCACATAACTCATCAATTCTAGTGTTCTTGAACTCACTATCAATGTCACTTCTAACCCTCTTTATAGGGGACCATGACGCCGAAGAGGGGGGTGAATTAGGCAACTTAAAATTCTAACCCTAAACTATGGCCTCTTTTTCTAACCTTAGCAAAACCTATGTAATAGATAAACTATCCAAATGTGCAACTATGGTTTTCCTAGTATGTTGCTATCTCTACCGCAAAAGGAGTAATACAATCAATGTAAATGCAGGAACTAAAGATCAAGGTAGAGATATGCAAACTCCCATCGATGACTCTAGTATTTTTATCAAGGTATCGAGAAGCACGCAAGCTTCTCCCTAGTCCTCGTTGGAGCCCCTCGCAAGGAATCCCTCACAAGGGCCAAGCTCCTGGTCAGGTAACTCCATGGATAGCCTCGAGCCTTTCCCACGCGCAAGTGGGTCTTCGACGTGCCTTCCGGCAAGCCTCTCCCGGATGCTCCCCGCCGTCTTCACTATCAAGCTTCCAGCCAAAACATCGCGGGCCTTGTTCCCTCCGATACACGGCGGCGGTGAAAGGTCCGAATATGGCTAGAGGGGGGTGAATAGCCTATTTAAAAATCTATAAATCAACTAGAGCAATTTGATTAGTATAACAAATAGCGAAATACAAACTTGCTCCAGCACTACAAGGGTTGCAAGCCACCTATCCAACAATTCTAGTTGCTATGATCACTAAGCACACAATTTGCTATTTCACTACTCACTAAGAGCTCTCACACTTGCTACTCTAAAGAGCTCCACTAGATGAACTTAAACTACAAAGCAAGCTCTCAATTCTAGTTACACTAAAGAGCTTGCTACAACTAGTTTGCAAGAATATAAATGAGTGAGTAGGGTGATTATACCGTCGAATAGAGGAGTAAACCAATCACAAGATGAATATTAAATCAATCACCGGGAGAATACCAAAAGGCAAGAGACAACCATTTTTTCTCCTAAGGTTCACATGCTTGCCGACACGCTAGTCCCCGTTGTGTCGACCAACACTTGGTGGTTCGGCGGCTAAGAGGTGTTGCACGAACCTCGTCCACACAATTGGACACCGCAAGAACCTATCCACAAGTGAGGTAACTCAATGACATGAGCAATCCACTAGAGTTACCTTTTGGCTCTCCGCTGGGGAAGGCACAAGACCCCTTACAATCACCATGATCGAAGCCAGAGACAATCACCAACCTCCGCTCAACGATCCTCGCTGCTCCAAGCCATCTAGGTGGTAGCAACCACCAAGAGAAACAAGTGAATCCCGCAACGAAACACAAATACCAAGTGCCTCTAGATGCAATCACTCAAGCAATGCACTTGGATTCTCTCTCAATCTCACAACGATGATGGATCAATGATGGAGATGAGTGGAAGGACTTTGGCTAAGCTCACAAGGTTGCTATGTCAATGCAAATGGCCAAGAGAGTGAGCTTGAGCCAGCCATGGGGCTTAAATAGAAGCCCCCACAAAATAGAGCCGTTGTACCCCTTCACTGGGCATAATACGGGGTGACCGAATGCTCCGGTCATATCGACCGAACGTAGAACCCCAGCGTCCAGTCGTGCGATGCATGCCACGTGTCCCCTCTCTTCAAATACTGAGCTCTCGATCCCAATGATCAAGTGATGACCGGATGCTCTGCTGCGAAGTGATCGAACATTGGACCTCAGCATCCGGTCGTTTCCAGTAAGCATCCAGAAGCGAGAAATCATGACCGGATGCGTCCGGTCATGCTCGACTGGACTCACCTAGCGTCCGGTCACTTAACGTCTCCTTTGTGCGCCACCACATCAATAGGACCAGACGCACCCCTCCAGCGTCTGGTCACTAAGTGACCCAGCGTCCGGTCAAAGACCAACGCCAGTGTCTTTACACTTCCACTGACCAGACGCTCTAGTCCAGTAGATGCCAGTGTCCGGTGCACTCTGTGAAGCCCTATCTTTTCTATCTAGGGCGCCGGTGGCACCGTCGGACTGTCCGCACTCTACGGGCGAACACTCCATCGGTGAAGTTTCTTACCCTTGCTCCCAAGTGCTAAACACAATGTGTATCACCTTTATGCATGTGTGTTAGCATATTTTCACAATCATTTTTAAGGGTGTTAGCACTCCACTAGATCCTAAATGCATATGCAATGAGTTAGAGCATCTAGTGGCACTTTAATAACCACATTTCGATATGAATTTTACCCCTCTTAATAGTATGGCTATCGATCCTAAATGTGATCACACTCACTAAGTGTCTTGATCACTAAAACAAAATGACTCCTACTATTTATACCTTTAGCCATGAGCCTTTTGTTTTTCTCTTTCTTCTTTTCCAAGTTCAAGCATTTGATCATCACCATGCCATCACCATCGTCATGATCTTCGTCATTGCTTCATCACTTGGAGTAGTGCTACCAATCTCATAATCACTTTGATAAACTAGGTTAGCACTTAGGGTTTCATCAATTAACTAAAACCAAACTAGAGCTTTCAGGCGGCCACACCATAAACGCGGTCGGTGTGATCTCGCAAGACTACAAGCCCCTCCAATGTACAACAATAGTGCGCGCAAGTACCGAGTGGTAAGAGGTATGCAAACCTCACTAAACACTAGGCCTAAACCTAGAGCAAGCGCATAAGCGGTGGTCTAATCAACCTAAGCACTTGGCAAAGCACCTACGCTAATCACCTAATGAATCACTAAGCACTATGCAAGTGTAGATCACTAAAATGGTGTATCAACACCCTTGATATGTTTCCTCAGCTCCACACCCTTCAAATGGCCGATTGGATGGTCTATTTATAAGCCCCACTAAGAAAGTAGCCGTTGGGGATGAAATCCTGCTTTTCTGCTACTGATCGGACGCTCAGGTCATCCTAATCAGACGCGTCCGGTCGTTCCGACCGTTGGAGCCACGATTAACTAATCGGACACTGCCAGCGTCCGGTCGCAGTTTTGCCGCTCTAGAACCTCTCTGTACTCGACCAGACTCTGCTGTCATGCGTTCGGTCGATTTACTTGATCAGCATCCGGTCGCTATTGTTGCCGAGCCTCTGAATGGAGCGTCCGGTCACTGTGCTACCAGTGTCTAGTCTAGCGTTCGGTCATCTCTGTGAGCGCGTTCCTTTGTGATCTTGCGTCCGGATTGGTTCCTATCTTCATGCTTGGACTTTGCTTGATATCTTGGGTCTTCTCTTATGCTCCTAGGGTCTTGCTTATGGTGTTGATCATCAGATCATCATGTCGCCTTTGTCCAAGTCATGTTTTGCACCCTATTGAACTACAAAACAAACACTTAGAAGTTCTTTAGTCCAATTTGGTTGTGTTGGTCATCAAACACCAAAATCCAAAGTAAATGGGCCTAGGATCCATTTTCCTTATAATCTCCCCCTTTTTGGTGATTGATGACAACATGACCAAAGCAAGCAAATAATAGAATTTTGAAATTTGAAAACTACCTACTTGCTAGGATGCAATGCAAGGGGCAAGGTTATATGATGCTAAAAGATACTACTTGTAAGACTAAAAGATACTACATAAAAACTTATCTTGCCCTTGCAAATGTCTCCATGTGGTATTATGAATTTAAGCCTTGCTTCCTGCAAATTCTCCCCATTACATAGGCTAATCCATAATCCACTATCCTCCCTTTCTCAGACCATTACCACTTGTAAATTATTATGATCTAGCTTTTGGTCCTACAAATTAATGCTTGCTTTTGGTCCTCTAAATTCTCCCCCTTTGGAATCAAACACCAAAAAGGAAGACATTAGTAGCACAAGGGAGGGTCAAACTTTGTGATCCTTTTTATGTAGAGTGGAATAGGTCACAAAATTTGACTCTCACATTATATAGACTAAGCTCCCCCTAAATATATGCATACATATGGTAGACGACAAAGCATATGCATAATTGGCAAATTATTGCTCAAAGGAATTTAATCTATATAATGCATGGAGAAAGCATATAAATATCAAAATGAAATCAACATGATGATATTGGTTTAGAAATACCACATGTGGAAACCAATTTGATTTCTACCACTTGCAATATGTGGTGGATATTTGAAGTATGATGCTTAACTTCGGGGACTCCATTTTCCTTGCAATGAGACTACTACACACATGATAAGCTTGAAAAGGTGTTAGTCTCAAAGCATCCAACTTGTAGAGTAACCTTCTCCTAAATTTGTGCACACAAGTGTGGAATACTTGTAGAAGACATGCACATTGATTTTAGAATCAATAATACCACTTGAAAGATGACATCACATGAATGTGAGAATCATTTTTGAAGATGATATTCGGGAGAAATTATCTACAATTTGGACTTTGGCACATATTAGACAAATAATTGTAAGACAAGCTATGTGCCATGCTCCTAAACAATTTTAAACCATGTAGGTTTGCTCCAAGGGTTAAGAATGAAACCGAGCAAGCCTACCATAAGATATACCTAGTGTATGCATGACAAAAGATATAAACATGCAAATGCAAACATACCCATGAAAAGTAACTAGATGCTTAAAGATATCAATTTGTAAGAAATACCACTTGTAGAAAATGCAAATTGATACTACTTGAAGGAAATTAAATCTAGTTACCTAACATGGAAAGGGGAATTTGGGTCCATAGTATTCGCTCACCCACTTGGCAATGATGTTGTTCATCATGATGCACCCCATGAAATGCACCCATACTTTGCCAAGTCTCCAAATTCCCCGAAGTCCATTGGACCTCTCACTTCCCTTTTGGGATCCAAACCTTCTTGGTGCTCTTCATGTTTGAAATGATTTCCTTTGGCACCCAAAAGCGTTTGACCCCATTGATGGCTTGCTTGTTCACCTTGATGGCCACCACCTTGTCATTTTTCTTCTTCTTTAACAAGTATGGTGTGGAGGCCTTCTTGTCCACCTTGTTGGTGTAGGTGTTGGAGAGCTTGCTTGTTTGCTTCTTCTCTTTCTTCTTTGCTCCTCCCCCATTCTTCACCTTTTACTCATAGGACTTGTGGCCTTCCTTGTGGCACATGTAGCAAACCACGATTTGTCCTTCATTAAGCTTCTTCACTCCCTTGATGGTGTTATCTTGATGAAGTTGGGTTTGCTCCACCTTGCCTTTCACTTGTGTCAAGTCCTTGGTGAGGCAAGCTACTTCTTGCTTGAGTTGCTCATTCTCCTTTGCAACCTCTTGTGTGCATGTATCTACAGCAACTTTCTCAACACAAACTTGGTTGCACAAAGATGAGTCTAAACATAAATCATTATAAGAAGTAGAGGCATCCTTTTTAGGCATGTTAAGGATGGAACTTTTCTTTTTAGATGCCTTGGTGGGGGTTGTACCGATGGATTTAAGATTAGCAACTTTAATAGTTAGATCATCACAATGTTTACACATGATTTCCATTTTAGCAAGCAAACTTTTATAACCATCTTGTGATCTAACTAACTTTTCTTTTAATTTTTCATTTTTATTTACAAGTTGCTCATCATTGATTGTGCATGCATTTGTTGTTGCACTAGCCTCAAGTTGCTCAATTTTAGTAGATAGTTCAACATTGAGATTAGCAAATTTCTCATATTGTCCAAGCAAAATTTTATATGCTTCTTGTGAACTATCTAGCTTTTCTTTTAATTTTTTGAGCCTGTTTTGTTGACTTGTACAAACTTTAGCATAATTAAGATTTTGTTGCATAATTTCACCATAAGAAGGCATTTCATCATCACAATCACTCTCACTAGAGGATGAGCTTTCGTTACCTCGTGCCATAAGGCACATATGAGAAGAGCTTGATGATGAGTGCTTGCGCCCTCGCCTCTTGTGATGATGTTCTTCTTCACTTGAAGAATCATCCCATGACCTTATTGATGTGAGAGATTGGTTCTTGCATGCCTTCTTTGTCTTGGGTGTGGGCTTGTTTGGACAAACTTCCACAAAGTGCCCCAACTCGCCGCATCCATAGCATCCTCTCTTTCTTTGCTCATTTCTTTGATTGGTGAAAATAAGATCTTGGATTTGGATGGGCACACCCTTGACACTGAGCTTTTGGATCATCTTCTCCACCTTGTTGATTTGTTTGATTGATTCTTCATCAAGGTCGGAGGTGGAGGAGGAAGATTGATCATCTTCACTTGAATCTTCATCATTATCATCATCGTCCTCATCTTCTTCTTCTTCTTCAGTTGAGGAGCTTGAGCTTGAGCTTGTATCAACTTGCTTACCTTCATCTTCTTTTTCTCGATACATGCGAGAGCTTTGCCTTTGCTTGATGAAGAGGCTTCGTCTTGACCCATCTTACGTGACATTTTAAATGCCACTATCTTGCCAATGACTATGCCCAGGGTCATGGTGCTCAAGTTCTCCATGTTGTGAAGGATGGTGATGATGCTTGCATATTTCTTTTATGGTAGCACGGAGATGATCTTCCTCACGATGTCCGCATCATCTAGCTTTGTTAATCCGATTGAATGGAGCTCATTGATAATTAGATTCAAACGAGAATACATATCATGAACAAGCTCATCATCATTCATTTTAAAGGAATCATAATTTTGTTTAGCTACACAATATTTTTGCTCACGGACATTAGATGTGCCGTCATGGAGCTCTTGAAGTTTTAACCAAATTTCATGTGCTATATTTAAAGTGAACACTTGGTTAAACACATCCATACTAAATGATTCAAACAAGCAATTCTTAGCTCTAGCATTGAAATGCATTTCCTTTTCTTCACTCTTTGTGGGTTTATCGGGATTCTTAATGGGTTTTATCCTGTCACGAGTGACTCTTCAAACACCCAAATCAACCGCCTCAAGTGGCAAGCCATTCTAGCTTTATAATAGGGGAAGTTAGTGCCATCAAAGTGCGGAGGCCTAGAGGTATCCATCCCAACCACTCTAAATAGCGTTGGCTCAACGGTGGTTAAGCCAAAGGTCCAAATTGAGCCAACCGGCTCTGGTACCACTTGTAGGGGACCATGACACCTAAGAGGGGGGTGAATTAGGCAACTTAAAATTCTAACCCTAAACTCTGGCCTCTTTTTCTAACCCTAGCAAAACCTATGCAATAGATAAACTATCCAAATGTGCAACTATGGTTTTGCTAGTGTATTGCTATCTCTACCGCAAAAGGAGTAATACAATCAATGTAAATGTGGGAACTAAAGAGCAAGGTAGAGATATGCAAACTCTCATCGACGACTCCGGTATTTTTACCGAGGTATCGAGAAGCACGCAAGCTTCCCCCTAGTCCTCGTTGGAGCCCCTCACAAGGAATCCCTCGCAAGGGCCAAGCTCCCGGTCGGGTAACTCCGTGGATAGCCTCGGACCTTCCCTACGAGCAAGTGGGTCTCCGACGTGCCTTTCATCAAGCCTCTCCTAGATTCTCCCCATCGTCTTCACTATCAAGCGTCCGACCAAAACGTCATAGGCCTTGTTCCCTCCGGTACACGGCGGCGGCCACACCACAAACGCGGTCGGTGTGATCTTGCAAGACTACAAGCCCCTTCAATATACAACAATGGTGTGCGCAAGCACCGAGTGGTAAGAGGTATGCAAACCTCACTAAACACTAGGCCTAAACCTAGAGCAAACGTATAAGCGGTAGTCTAATCAACCTAAGCACTTCGCAAAGCACCTACGCTAATCACCTAATGAATCACTAAGCACTATGCAAGTGGAGATCACTAAAATGGTATATCAACACCCTTGATATGTTTCCTCAGCTCCACACCCTTCAAATGGCCAGTTGGGGGTCTATTTATAAGCCCCACTGAGAAAGTAGCCGTTAGGGACGAAATCTTGCTTTTCTGCTACTGACCGGACGCTCAGGTCGTCGTGATTGGACACGTCCGATCGTTCCGACCGTTGGAGCCACGATCAACTGATCGGACGCTGCCAGCGTCCGGTCATAGTTTCACTGCTCTGGAACCTCTCTGTACTCGACCGGACTCTATTGTCCTATGTCCGATCGATTTACTTGACCAGCATCCGATCGCTGCTGCTGCCAAGCCTCTAAACGGAGCATCCGGTCACTGTGCTACCAGCGTTCGGTCCAGCGTCCGATCATTTCTGTGAGCTTGTTCCTTTGTGATCTTGCATCTGGCTTGGTTCCTATCTTTATGCTTGGACTTTGCTTGATATCTTGGGTCTTCTCTTGTGCTCCTAGGGTCTTGCTTATGGTGTTGATCATAGGATCATCATGTCGCCTTTGTCCAAGTCATGTTTTGCACCCTATTGAACTACAAAATAAACACTTGCAAGTTCTTTAGTCCAATTTGGTTGTGTTGGTCATCAAACACCAAAATCCAAAGTAAATGGGCCTAGGATCCATTTTCCTTATAATCTCCCCCTTTTTGGTGATTGATGACAACATGACCAAAGCAAGCAAATAATAGAATTTTGAAATTTGAAAACTACCTACTTGCTAGGATGCAATGCAAGGGGCAAGGTTATATGATGCTAAAAGATACTACTTGTAAGACTAAAAGATACTACATAAAAACTTATCTTGCCCTTGCAAATGTCCCCATGTGGTATTTTGAATTTAAGCCTTGCTTCCTACAAATTCTCCCCATTACATAGGCTAATCCATAATCCACTATCCTCCCTTTCTCAGACCATTACCACTTGTAAATTATTATGATCTAGCTTTTGGTCCTACAAATTAATGCTTGCTTTTGGTCCTCTAAATTCCCCCCTTTGGAATCAAACACCAAAAAGAAAGACATTAGTAGCACAAGGGAGGGTCAAACTTTGTGATCCTTTTTATGTAGAGTGGAATAGGTCACAAAAATTTGACTCTCACATTATATAGACTAAGCTCCCCCTAAATATATGCATACATATGGTAGACGACAAAGCATATGCATAATTGGCAAATTGTTGCTCAAAGGAATTTAATCTATATAATGCATGGAGAAAGCATATAAATATCAAAATAAAATCAACATGATGATATTGGTTTAGAAATACCACATGTGGAAACCAATTTGATTTCTACCACTTGCAATATGTGGTGGATATTTGAAGTATGATGCTTAACTTCGGGGACTCCATTTTCCTTGCAATGAGACTACTGCACACATGATAAGCTTGAAAAGGTGTTAGTCTCAAAGCATCCAACTTGTAGAGTAACCTCCCCCTAAATTTGTGCACACAGGTGTGGAATACTTGTAGAAGACATGCACATTGATTTTAGAATCAATAATACCACTTGAAAGATGACATCACATGTCCTTGATAAATGATTTGAATGTTGCAAATACATCACTCTTGTCCACTAGAAAGAATACCCAAGTGTATCTTGTATAGTCATCCACTATCATAAAGCCATATTTATTTCCACCGATGCTAGTGTATTGTGTTGGCCTAAATAAATCCATGTACAATAACTCAAATGCTTAACTAGTGCTCATCATGCTTTTCTTAGGATGTGTGTTTCCAACTTGTTTGCTGGCTTGACTTGAGCTACAAAGCTTGTCCTTTTCAAACACAACATCTTTCAAGCCTCTAACCAAGTCATGCTTAACCAATCTATTCAATTATTTCATTCCAACATGATCAAGCCTTCTATGCCATAACCAACCCATACTAGACTTAGTGAACAAGCATATTGACAATTGAGCTTCACCAGCATTGAAATTAACCAAGTATAAATTCTCATATCTAAAGCCTTTGAAGATCAAATTAGAGCCATCTACCCTTATAATCTCTACATCATCTACCCCAAATATGCATTTGAATCCAAGATCACACAATTGAGTCACGGATAGCAAATTAAAGTTCAAGCTTTCAACTAGCAACACATTGGATATGTTCATGTCATTGGATATTGCAATCTTACCAAGCCCTTTGACTTTGCCTTTGCCATTATCACCAAATGTAATACTATCATAACCATCATTACAAGTGGTATTGATTGAGTTGAACATTCTTGCATCACCGGTCATGTGTTGAGTGCACCCACTATCAAGAACCCAATGCCTTCCTCCAGCTTTGTAATTGACCTACAACAGAAGATCAATTCTTTTTAGGTACCCAAACTTGCTTGGGTCCTTGAAGGCTAATTACTAAGCTCTTTGGCACCCAAATGGCTTTCTTCTTTGAGCCCATCCATGGTGCACCAATGAACTTAGCCTTCACACCATTTGTACCATTAGTAAGCACATAGAAAGAATCAAGCTTAATTGAGGATACATTGGCTTGTGGCTTCTTTTTCATGCACTTTTGCTCTACATGACCAACTTTCTTGCAACTAGTGTAAAACCGACCATTGTTCTTCACAAAACTAGTCTTGTGAGGAGCAAAGGCCGTCTTGCCCTTTTTGGGGGTATAACCCAATCCCTCTTTGTAGAGAGAAGCTCTTTGGCTACCCAAGCACATAAGCAAGCGGTCCTCACCACCATAGGCTTTAGCTAAGGTGTGATTGAGCTCTTTTACCTCCTTCTTGAGTGTCTCATTCTCAACCATTAGTGAGGCATCACAAGTGAAACCATCACTACTAGATGAGGTAGAAGTGGATGTGCTACAAGAAGGGTTAGTGGGAACAACAATGATAGGCTTATATAATGATTCTTCAATTATGTCACATGTTAAGCCTACTTCATATGTTACAACATGCTTCTTCTCATTTTGCTCATTAAGTAGAGAGGAATGAGCTTTTTCAAGCTTCTTGTGAACCTTGCCAAGCTCCTCATGGTCTTCCTTTAGATTCTCATGAGATGCATTGAGCTTATCAAAGGCTTGCTTAAGGGCTTTTAGTTCCTTATGTAAGCTTTTACATTCCCTTCTCTTAATGTCAAAATGTTCCTTAGCATCATCTAACATGTCAAGTAGTTCATCTTTAGTAGGTTCATCATCATCACTATCACTTTCATTTTCATTTTCATTATCATGTTCCTCATCATCACACTCATCATCGGATTGTACCTTAGTGGCCTTAGCAATGAAGCATGATGGAGTGCCAAAGAGAGAAGGCTTCTTATTGATAGCAATGTTTGCAAGAGCCTTCTTGTTGGTGGTCTTGTCATCATCACTAACATCATCAACATCACTTGAGGAAGCATCACTATCCCATGAGACCACATATGAACCACCCTTCTTCTTCTTCTTGAAGGTCGTATTGTCCTTCTTCTCTTTCTTTTCCTTCTTGTTCTTCTTCTTGTCCTCATCATCATTGTCGCTATTATATGGGCATTGAGCAACAAGATGATCCTTGCTTCCACACTTGAAGCACCTCCTTGACTCTTCTTTGTTCTTGGATGGAGACTTCTTTCTTCTAGCATGGTAGTCTTTCTTCACCATGAACTTGCCAAATCTCTTGACAAAGAGAGCCATCTTCTCATCATCATCATCATCATCATCATCACATGAGCCATCATCTTCACTTGATGTATCTTGTTTGGCCTTCCCCTTAGATGATGTGGCTTTGAATGTGTAAGGAAAATGGACCCTTGGCCCATTTACTTTGGATTTTGGTGTTTGATGACCAACACAACCAAATTGGACTAATGAATTTGCAAGTTTTTGTTTTGTAGTTCAATAGGGTGCAAAACATAACTTGGACGAAGGCGACGTGATGATTCGATGATCAACACCTCAAGCAAGAACTTAGGAGCACAAGAGAAGACCCAAAAGATCAAGCCAAGTCCAAGCATGAAGATTGGAACCAAGCCGTATGCAAGATCACAAAGAAATAAGCTCACTGTGGTGATCGGATGCAGGACCGGACGCTAGACAAGCAACCGGACACTGTGACCGGACGTTGGGCAAGTGGCTCGGTAGATAGGCGGGCGACCGGACACTAGACCGGACGTTGGCGGCAACCGACCGGATGCATGACAACAGCGTCCAATCAAGTACAGAGAGGTTCCAGAGCGGCAAATCTACGACCGGACGCGTCTGGTGGTAGGCGACCGAACGCTGGCCAGTGTCCGATCAGTATATTGCCGGCTCAACAGTCGGGACAACCGGACGCGTCCAGTCAGGACGATTCAGCGTCCGGTCAGTAGCAGTTTCGTGGGAATTCAACCCCAACGGCTACTTTCTCAGTGGGGCTTATAAATACAACCCCCAACCGGCCATTTGAGAAAAGTGGAGCTGAGGAAACATACCAAGGGTGTTGATACACCATTTTAGTGATCTCCACATGCATAGTGCTTAGTGTTTTATTAGGTGATTAGCATAAGTGCTTTGCGAAGTGCTTAGGTTGATTAGACCACCGCTTATGTGCTTGCTCTAGGTGTATGCCTAGTGTTTAGTGAGGTTTGCATACCTCTTGCCACCCCGTGCTTGTGAGCACAAGTGTTGTACATCGGAGGGGCTTGAAGTCTTGCGAGATCACACCAACCGCGTTTGTGGTGTGGCCTCCACCGTGTACCGGAGGGAACAAGGCCCACGGCATTTTGGCCAGAAGCTTGATAGTGAAGACGACGGGGAGCATCCAGGAGAGGCTTGCCAAGAGGCACATCGGAGACCCACTTGCGTGTGGGGAAGGCCCGAGGCTATCTATGGAGTCACCCGACCGGGAGCTTGGCCCTTGCGAGGGATTCCTTGCGAGGGGCTCCAACGAGGACTAGGGGGAAGCTTGCGCGCTTCTCGATACCTCGGTAAAAATACCGGAGTCGTCGACGGGAGTTTGCATATCTCTACCTTGCTCTTTAGCTTCCGCATTTACATTGATTACTTTACTACGTTTGCGGTAGAGATAGCAACACACTAGCAAAACCATAGTTGCACATCTAGATAGCTTATCTATTGCATAGGTTTTGCTAGGGTTAGAAAAAGAGGCCATAGTTTAGAGTAAGAATTTTAAGTTGCCTAATTCACCCCCCCCCCTCTTAGGCGTCACGGTCCCTTCAATTGGTATTAGAGCCGGTTGGCTCATATTTGGACCCTTGGCTTAACCGTCGTTGAGCCGATGCGATTGTAGAGTGGTTGGGATGGATACCACTAGGCCTCCACAATTTGACGGCACTAACTTCCCATACTATAAAGCTAGAATGGCTTGCCACCTTGAGGCGGTTGATTTGGGTGTATGGAGAGTCACTCGTGACGGGATGAAACCCATCAAGAATCCCAAAAAACCCACAAAGAGTGATGAAAAAGAAATGCACTTCAATGCTAGAGCTAAAAATTGCTTGTTTGAATCACTTAGTATGGATGTTTTTAACCAAGTATTCACTTTAAATATGGCACATGAAATTTGGTTAAAACTCCAAGAGCTCCATGATGGCACAAGCAATGTCCATGAGCAAAAACATTGTCTAGCAAAGCAAAACTATGATTCCTTTACTATGAATGATGATGAGCTTGTTCGTGATATGTATTCTCATTTGAATCTAATTATCAATGAGCTCCATTCTATAGGATTATTAAAGCTAGATGATGCGGACATCGTGAGGAAGATCATCTCCGTGCTACCACAAAAGAAATATGCAAGCATCATCACCATCCTTCACAACATGGAGGACTTGAGCAATATGACCCCGGGCATAGCCATTGGCAAGTTAGTGGCATTTGAAATGTCACATAAGATGGGGCAAAAAGAAGCTTCTTCATCAAGCAAAGGAAAAGCTCTCGCTTGTAGCGAGAAGAAAAAGATGAAGGGCAAGAAAGTTGAGTCAAGCTCAAGCTCAAGCTCCTCAAGTGAAGAAGAAGAAGATGAGGATGATGATGATGATGAACAAGAATCAAGTGATGATGATCAATCTTCCTCCTCCACCTCCGACCTTGATGAAGAATTAATCAAACTTATCAAAAAGCTAGAGAAGATGATCGTAAGGCTCAATGTCAAGGGTGTGCCCATCCAAATTCAAGACCTCATTTTCACTAATCAAAGAGATGAGCAAAGAAAGAAAGGATGCTATGGATGCGGCAAGTTGGGGCACTTTGTGGAAGTTTGTCCAAACAAGCCCACACCCAAGGCAAAGAAGAAGGCGTGCAAGAACAAAGCCCTCACATCAATAAGGTCATGGGATGATTCCTCAAGTGAAGAAGATCATCACAAGAGGCGAGGGCGCAAGCACTCATCATCAACTCTTCTCGTGTGTGCCTTATGGCACGAGGTAATGAAAGCTCATCCTCAAGTGAGAGCAATAGTGATGATGATTTGCCTTCTTATAATACAATTGTGCAACAAAATCTTAAATATGCTAAAGTTTGCACTAGTCAACAAAAGAAGCTCAAAAATTTAAAAGAAGAGCTAGGTAGTTCACAAGAAGCATACAAAAATTTACTTGAACAATATGAAAACTTTGCAAATCTCAATGTTGAACTATCTACTAAAATTGAGCAACTTGAGGTTAGTGCAACAACAAATGCATGCACAATCAATGATGAGCAACTTTTAAAGAAAAATGAAAAATTAAAAGGAAAGTTAGCTAGCTCACAAGAAGCATATAATAGTTTGCTTGCTAAAATGAAAACCATGTGCAAACATTGTGATGAGCTAACTCATAAAGTTGCTAATCTTGAAGCCGTTAGCACAAACCCCACCAAGGCATCTAAAAACAAAAGTTCTATCTTTAACATGTCTAAAAAGGATGCCTCTACTTCTTGTAATGATGTATGTTTAGACTCACCCTTGTGCAACCAAGTTTGTGTTGAGAAAGTCATTGTAGATACATGCACACAAGAGGTTGCAAAGGAGAATGAGCAACTCAAGCAAGAAGTAGCTCGCCTCACCAAGGACTTGACTCAAGTAAAAGGCAAGGCAAAGCAAACCCAACTTCATCAAGATAACACCGTCAAGGGAGTGAAGAAGCTTGATGAAGGACAAACCATGGTTTGTTACGTGTGCCACAAGGAAGGTCACAAGTCCTATGAGTGCAAGGTAAAGAATGGGGGAGGAGCAAAGAAGAAGGAGAAAAAGCAAACAAGCAAGCTCTCCAACACCTACACCAACAAGGTGGACAAGAAGGCCTCCACACCTTATCTCTTGAAGAAGAAGAAAAATGACAAGGTGGTGGCCATCAAGGTAAACAAGCAAGCCAACAATGGGGTCAAATGCTTTTGGGTGCCAAAGGAAATCATTTCCAACATGAAGAGCACCAAGAAGGTTTGGATCCCGAAAGGGAAGTGAGAAGTCCATCGGACGTCGGGGAATTTGGAGACTTGGCAAAGTTTGGGTGTATTTCATGGGGTGCATCATGATGGACAAAGCAATTGCCAAGTAGGTTAGTGAATACTATGGACCCAAATTCCCCTTCCCATGTTAGGTAACTAGATGTCATTACTTTCAATTAGTATTCATTTCAATTAGTATTGTTTTTCAATTGATATACTCTTAAAGCATCTAGTTATTTTTCATGCCTATGTTTGCATTTACATGCTTAATCTTCTGTCATGCATTAAATAGGTATATCATATGGTAGGCTTGCTCGGTTTCATTATCAACCATTAGAGCAAACCTACATGGTTTAAATTGTTTAGGAGCACGACACGTAGCCTATTTTACAATTATTTATCTAATATGTGCCAAAGTCCAAATTGTAGATAATCTCTCACAAATATTATCTTTCAAGTGGTATTTTGATACTTAAATCAATGTGCACAAATTTTACAAGTATTCAACACTTGTGTGCATAAATTTAGGGGGAGCTTAATCTACAAGTTGGATGCTTTGAGACTAACACTTTTTCAAGATTATCTTGTGTGTAGTAGTCTCATTGCAAGGAAAATGGAGTCCCCGGAGGAAAGCATTATTCTTCAATTAGCATCATCATGTTGATTTCATTCCATATTTATATACTTTCTCCATACATTATGTAGATTAAACTCTCTTGTACAATAAAATTCTAATTATGCATATGCTTTGCTTTCTACCATATGTATGCATATTTTTAGGAGGAGCTTAGTCTATATAATGTGAGAGTCAAATTTTGTGATCCATTTCACTCTATATACAAAGGATCATGAAATTTGACCCTCCCTTGTGCTACTAATGTCTTCCTTTTCGGTGTTTGATGCCAAAGGGGGCGAATTTGAAGGACCAAAGGCAAGCATCAAGTTGATGTCTACAAGTGGTAATGGTCCGAGAAAGGGAGGAAAGTGAATTATGGATTAGTCTAAGTAATGGGAAATTTTTTTTTAGAAAGTTAGGCTTTAATCCATAATATCACATGGGGACATTTGCAAGGGCAAGACAAGCTTTTAAGTAAAGTTTCAATTGGTATCTATCAATTAGTATCATATAACCTTGCCCTTTGCATTGCATCCTAGCAAGTAGGTAGTTTTTAACTTCCAAAATCTTATTATTTGCTTACTTTGGTCGTGTTGGCATCAATCACCAAAAAGGGGGATATTGTAAGGAAAATGGACCCTTGGCCCATTTACTTTAGATTTTGGTGTTTGATGACCAACACAACCAAATTGGACTAATGAATTTGCAAGTGTTTGTTTTGTAGTTCAATAGGGTGCAAAATGTAACTTGGACGAAGGCGACGTGATGATCCGATGATCAACACCTCAAGCAAGACCTTAGGAGCACAAGAGAAGACCCAAAAGATCAAGCCAAGTCCAAGCATGAAGATTGGAACCAAGCCGTATGCAAGATCGCGAAGAAATGAGCTCACTGTGGTGATCGGATGCAGGACCGGACGCTAGACAAGCAACCGGACGTTGCGACCGGACGCTGGGCAAGTGGCTCGGCAGACAGGCAGGTGACCAGACACTAGACCGGACGCTGGTGGCAACCGACCGGACGTAGGACAACAGCGTCCAATCGAGTATAGAGAGGTTCTAGAGCGACAAATCTGCGACTGGACGCGTCTGGTGGTAGGCGACCGGACACTGGCCAACGTCCGATCAGTATATTGCCGGCTCAACAGTCAGGACGACTGGACGCGTCCGGTCAGGACGATTTAGCGTCCGATCAGTAGCGGTTTCGTAGGAATTCGACCCCAACAGCTACTTTCTCAGTGGGGCTTATAAATACAACCCCCAACCGGCCATTTGAGAAAAGTGGAGCTGAGGAAACATACCAAGGGTGTTGATACACCATTTTAGTGATCTCCACATGCATAGTGCTTAGTGTTTTATTAGGTGATTAGCATAAGTTCTTTGCGAAGTGCTTAGGTTGATTAGACCACCGCTTATGCGCTTGCTCTAGGTGTATGCCTAGTGTTTAGTGAGGTTTGCATACCTCTTGCCACCCTGTGCTTGCGAGCACAAGTGTTGTACATCGGAGGGGCTTGAAGTCTTGCGAGATCACACCAACCGCGTTTGTGGTGTGTCCTCCACCGTGTACCGGAGGGAACAAGGCCCGTGGCGTTTCGGCTAGAAGCTTGATAGTGAAGACGGCGGGGAGCATCCGGGAGAGGCTTGCCAAGAGGCACATCGGAGACCCACTTGCGTGTGGAGAAGGCCCAAGGCTATCCATGGAGTCACCCAACCGGGAGCTTGGCCCTTGCGAGGGATTCCTTGCGAGGGGCTCCAACGAGGACTAGGGGGAAGCTTGCGCGCTTCTCGATACCTCGGTAAAAATACCAGAGTCGTCGACGGAAGTTTGCATATCTCTATCTTGCTCTTTAGCTTCCGCATTTACATTGATTACTTTACTATGTTTGCGGTAGAGATAGCAACACACTAGCAAAACCATAGTTGCACATCTAGATAGCTTATCTATTGCATAGGTTTTGCTAGGGTTAGAAAAAGAGGCCATAGTTTAGAGTAAGAATTTTAAGTTGCCTAATTCACCCCCCTCTTAGGTGTCACGGTCCCTTCAGAATGCCACACTCTTCTTCTTGTCATCCTTCTTATCATCTTTCTTCTCCTTCTTTTCTTCCTTCTCATCATCTCTATGTGTCATCGGTCATCACATCTCCCAACACTTGGTTTGGTGTCATAGTGTCCAAACCACTCCTCACTAGCAAGGTGACCAACATGTCAAACCTTGCGGGTAAGCATCTCAAGAACTTATGGGAGAAGTCCTTGTCCTTCACTTCTTCTCCAAGTGCTTTGAGATCATTAACAAACACTTGAAGCCTATGGAACATCCCTGGCACACTTTCATCATCCTTCATCTTGAAACTAGCAAACTTCTCCTTGAGGATGTATGCCTTGGCACCCTTCACAGCTTGAGTGCCCTCAAATGATTCTTCCAACTTCTTCCAAGCTTCATGAGCCATCTCAGTGTTCTAGATTTGCTTAAATGTTATCTTATCAATAGCATCATGAATGGCACTAAGAGCAATGTCATTATTTTGGAGAAGCACTTCTTCGGCCGTGGTGGGATTCTCCAGATCGGCTATCTCAATTTTGATCTCCACCACCTTCCACACTCTTCTATTGATTGACTTGATATATGTTGTCATCTTAGCCTTCCAATAAGGATAGTTTGTGCCATCAAATTGGGGTGGCTTCTTAGTGTTGTTAATTTGAGTCATTTTGACACCAAAGGTTGTTAAGCCTCAAATCACGGTGACCACAGCTTTGATACCACTTAAAAGGTCCTAATGGCTAGAGGGGGTGAATAGCCTATAAAATTTCTACAACAACACTAAACAAAATGATTAGACAATTATGAGGAGAAGCAAATGTTATGCTAGCCTACTAAAATGCAAGCCACATACTAGTCTCTATGATCTCTAGGTACACAAAGGCTATGTCACTACACTAAGTTAATGAACTCTCAATGACTAACTAAAGAGACTCACTAACCACTAGATACAACACAAGCTAGCTCTCAAAACTATTTACACTAAAGAGCTTAGCTACACTATGAATGTAAATACACAAGTGGTTGAGATGTTTATACTGCCGTGTAGAGAGGTATACCAATCACAAGATGAAGCCAATAAATTACAATAGAGTCCCAGTGACAAGCCACGAGTAATCTACTAGAGTACCTTTTGGCTCTCCGCCGAGGAAAGGTCAATAACCCCTCACAATCACCACGATCAGAGCTAGAGACAAGCACCTTCCTCTGCTCAACGATCCTCGCTACACCAAGCCTTCTAGGTGGCGGCAACCACCAAGAGTAACAAGCGAAATCCACAGCGAAACATTAATATCAAGTGCCTCTAGATGCAATCACTCAAGCAATGCACTTGGACTCACTCTCAATCTCACAAAGATGATCAATCTATGATGGAGATGAGTGGGAGGGCTTTGGCTAAGCTCACAAGGTTGCTATGTCAAAACAAATGGCCAAGAGAGAGAGCTTGAGCCGGCCATGGGGCTTAAATAGATGCCCCCATGAAATAGAGCTATTGGAGCTCTCACTACAGCCCAACTCTGGGTGACCGAACACACCACCTTCAGCGTCCGGTCATAGATCCGTTGCCACGTGTCCCCCTTCGTTCAACCTCAGCCGTTGAACACCAACGGCTAGTTCACTTCGCGCAACGTGTTAAGTAACGACTGGACATGCCGGTGCATTGTTAGTCCAAGCGCATGCCCAAACCACCAAGCACTGACTGGACACATTGCTCCCTCTAGCTACCGCGCGTCAGGTCACTTCCAGAGAGGTTCCAGAGCGCCCAAACGGTGATCAGACACGTCCGATGTACCTTGATCAGACGCAGGCTGGTGTCCGGTCCTCACACACCACGCGCACTACCTTGCGTCAATGTACGTCATCCTTAACCAGACGTAGGCCTTGTGCGTCCGGTCACAAAGACTGTGTAGCGTCCAGTCGCGTTCCAACCAAACCCGAGCACGCTTGCTTCACAATAAATGACTGGACGCACCCAGCGTCGAGTCCGGTCACACCAAAAACCACGTCCGGTTAGTGAAAGATTCCTTCTCCACTTCACCAATTTTACCACCCTTGCTCAAATGTGCCAGCCACCAAGTGTATCACCTTGTGCACGTGTGTTAGCATATTTTCACAAACATTTTCAAGGGTGTTAGTAGTCCACTAGATCTAAATGCATATGCAATGAGTTAGAACATCTAGTGGCACTTTGATAACCGCACTTCGATACGAGTTTCACCCCTCTTAATAATACAGCTATCGATCCTAAATGTGATCACACTCACTAAGTGTCTTGATCACCAAAACAAAAAAGCTCCTATCAAATTTCAACTTTGCCTTGAGCTTTTTGTTTTTCTCTTTCTTCTTTTCCAAGTCCAAGCACTTCATCATCACCATGGTCACACCATCATCATGATCTTCATCATTGCTCCACCACTTGTAATAGTGCTACCTATCTCATGATCAGTTTGATAAACTAGGTTAGCGCTTAGGGTTTTATCAATTCACCAAAACCAAATTAGAGATTTCATTGGTTTTTTGGCCCGACCCAAGCACGGCCTGGCCCGGTGGCCAGCGGCCCTAGGCTGGCACGGCCCGGAGGACCAGGCCATGCCTAAGCCTCACCCAAGGCACATGGGATGGCACGACATGGCCCGCTCCCTAATGTTAGGCCCGGTGTTAGCCCGCTCCCTCCAATAGTAAGCTGCCTCCCTCGCTGCCTGCATTTGGCCTAGCCCACCTCCACGCCGCACCCCCTGCTCCATATATAAGCGAGGCGCCGCGGCTTCCTCCCTCATTCCATAAACCCTAAATCACAATTACCCTCCCCCTACCGCATCGCTCTCTCTCTCGCTCTCGCTCTCGTTCGCACTCTGGCTCTGACCATCCCTGTCGACCATCGTCCCAGACTCCGGTGACCTCACCGCCGCTCCTACACCTCACCCTGAGTTCCCTCATTCCCTAATCCCCTCTTCCTGTCACCTCCCTTCTCCGTATCTCTCCTCTGTCCTCTCGATGACCATGTCAGTTTGTCTCCCTGTCTGTCCCTCCACCACCGCTCGTCCTATGTGCTAATCGGTGTGTCATTGCCTCTGGGTGGCCCTCGTCTTCTTCGGTGCCAGGCTCTGGTTGCACAGGTAACCCTAACCCTAACCCTTGCCCTTTGTCTCTGATTCGTTCATCCTTCCACTATTTCTACAGGTCGATAGCCAATGCCTCGTTGTCTAGCTGTGGCTTAGATCGGGCAAGGCGACCGCCTGTACCATTGAGGAAAGGTGCTGGAGATCTGCCATCCGTGGCCGAGGGTGCCATGGCGGATGACGATGTCGTCTATCCTGTCACCGGCAACGAGGACCTAATTGCGGCAGGGCTTCCCCCAGAGGACGATGATGACATCCATGATGATGCTACGGCGTTGTTCGGTGTCGATCTCCTCGGTAGTGGCTCTGCTCCGATCAATCTAGATGGCGGTGGTGCAGGGGCAACAACGACTACGACAGGGACGCCAGTGGGCTCCAACACCAACGACACTGATGATACTCCAACCTCCTCTGTCGATAAGCATAAATCTAGTGTCTGGGTTGATTTTGAAGAGATCTATGAGGTGGTGAATGGTAACAAGATTCGAACACAAGCTATCTATAGAATGTGTAAGGCCACATTGACTACTAGATCTACTGCTAGTACTGGTCATTTGATTAGGCACCAAAAAGCTTGTAGGAAAAACACTGATCATGCTGCTAGGGTTCAGTTTAGGCTTGCTTTTAATCCTATGGTTCTTTGCATAACTAGGACTATAATCCTGCTGTTGCTCGATCTGAGTTGTGTCGATTGATTGCTAGGCTTGACCTTCTATTAGGTATATGTGACACAGAGGCCTAGGAGGACTATATTGTTAAGGCTCATAACCTTAGGTTTGTTAAGTCTTCTAGAAGGACCACTACTAGAGATCTTGCTAAGTTGTTTACTGAACGCCGTGATACTTTTAAGAATTCATTGTTGTCTATTGCTTTGACTTCAGACATTTGGTCTGGTAATGTTAAGGAGGACTACATTAGTGTTGTTGCTCACTATGTGAATGCAGATTGAGAGTTGTAGAAAAAGGTTATTGTTCTTAGGTTGATTGAAGTGAAACATTCTGGTGAAAACATTGCTGAAAGAGTTGCTGTTGTGGTTGAGGAGTTTGGTCTGATTGATAAGATTTTTTCTGTCACTTTAGATAATGCTAAGACTATGGAAACTTTAACACCCATGTTTGCTAGTTATTTGGGTGCTGATCCTTCACCTGAGCCTTTAGATCCTAATAAACGTAAGTATAGTCTTGTGCATCAACGCTGTGCTTGTCATATAATAAATCTGATTGTTAAATCTGGACTAAAGAGGTTGAAACCTTATCTAGAAGATTTTAGAACTGTAATTAATTTCTTGAATTCCTCTAATAAAAGAATTGCTATGTTCAAGAACTACTATACTGCTAATGGTGTTAGACCTAGAAAGTTTGGCTTGGATATGGATGTTAGATGGAATGCTACTTATCTTATGCTGAAACACTTGGTTCCATATAGTGAAGTTTTTTCTGTGTTTATTAATTCAAATTATGGAACTGCACTATTGTCTCCAAGTCACTAGTATGTTAATGAGAAGATATTGGAGTTCCTGGAACTCTTTTATGACTGCACTGTTGTTTTATCTGGTGTTTATTATCCTACCAGTCCACTTGTTCTGCACTATGTTTTGGAGATTGCATCTCATTTATGTGCATGTGAAAGAGATCAGAATCTTAGAAATATTGTGTATCCAATGAAGCTAAAATTCCTTAAATACTGGCAGGGCATACCTCTGTTATACTCATATGCATTCATTCTTGATCCTAGAGCTAAGATGAGAGGTTTCCATAGGGTTCTCCAATTACTTGTTGAATGCACTGGTACTCAGTACAATTCATACTATGTTGATGTGAAAACTGAATTATATAAATTGCTTAACAAATATGAGAGCAAGTTTGGTGCAGTTATGTCTCAAATGGTTACACAGCCATCAAACCAATCAGGTAAGAGAAAACAGGCTTGGGGAAGAATCTTTAGAGGAGCAGGTGTTCTTGGTCCTTCCCCTGCCACCACTTCATCTTCTTCTACCTCTGCTGCTTCTGAACTCTCAGCCTATTTAAATAGTGACAATGTCACTTCTTATAAGGATGATTTTGACATACTTCTTTGGTGGCGTGACGACAAACTAACATATCCAATCCTATCTATAATGGCCAAAGATATTATGTCAGTTCCTATGTCTACTTGTTCTTCAGAATCTTATTTCAGCTTGTCAAGCATGATCATTGAAGAACGGCGTCGATGCTTGTTACCTAAAACTGTTGAGATGCTGACCTGCTTGAAGGACTGGGAGTTAGGAGCAAAGAGAGAATAACATGCAACTGCTGACAACAAAGAGCTTGAAGAAGCATTCAAGAATATATATCTTGATGAAGATGAAGGTGGTGGTGCTACTGCTGGTGACTGAGAGAGTGAGAACTGAGAACTGAGAGAGCGAGAAGTGAGAACTAAGAGAGCGAGACTGAGGTGCTTTTGTGTGAGTTGAGAGTGAGACTTGTCACTTGTATCATTTGCATTTGAACAATGGTTTGTAACTTAATTTAGAGCTGGCTGCAATCTTTTTTTCTTTCTAGGGTTCTCACAAGGGTAAGTTTTACCTAGAAAGGTTTTTCATGAGGCAGTATTGCACAAACAGCTCATTCTGTTGTCTAAGTCTTCTGTCTTCTCTAGTGCTTTCCTCTAATTCTGATTTCAGTTAGTCTTATTGATGTTCTTAGTTGATGAATGAAATATGAAACTGTGAGTTGATTAATATGATATTCTATGAATGTTTAAAATTTGAAACTATGAATGATGATTGGTTCTGTGAAAATATTTGAGGAGATGAGTTTTTTTGAGGTGCTTCATGTGTACTGGGCTGTGGGCTGGCACGGCCCGACAAATTTGCCGTGCCTAACGGGCTTGCACGGCACGAAAAAAGGCCCATAGTGCCGTGTCTGGACCGAAGGCCAGGCCCACGTGCCTTGTCGGCCCGATGGCCTATCGGGCCGTGCCGGCCCGTTGTCCATCTATATCCACAGGTTCCTTTACCAAGCATATGCAAAGAATTTTGAAAACCAGAATGTTAACCTGACAGATTTCAGTCCACGATCCTAAGGATTCTTTTTTTGTTTTTGGAATAACGATCCTAAGGATTCAACAGGAGTGGAGACAACTAATTGACCACGATCACTAACTCTTTGCTTGCTTATACTCAACTAAAAACAAAGTACTTAAAGCATCATGTTTGCCATAAGCCAATGCACCCCAGCGTTCTCAGGGCATGTACAACCCACAGACGGGGTCCGTCTCTAAGCGCTTCGATTCTGTTGTACAGACATGTATAAAGACAGGTCATACAACCCAACAGACGGAGTTCTGTCTCTAAGCTGTTTAATGTTTTGCATGTAGCTAGGATCAACTATAAATAAATTTTTACATATCATTGTGTGGCTATTTGATAGAAAATATATAATAAGCAATAGTTCCTTCCCGCGCGCGGCCAAACCACAACCGCGCGCGCGCGAGCGCCCGGGATTCGCGCAGCGACGAGTCGAGGAGGCGGGCCGTACATCGCTGCTGGAGCCGTCTTCTCCGCCTCGGAGCACGGGACGTTCCCATCGCATCGCTGCCGACTCCGTCTCCAGGCTCCTGCAGGGTGTTTCTGTAAAAAATTACGTTGAAGGGACGGGGTTAAGGGACCGTTGTACGTGCCCTCATCATGGTACTGGTGGTCTGCCCGTAGCATGATCTGAAAAGACACAACTGATAAACTCATAAGTCATAACCATGCCATAGCTCAGATTCCAACAAAGTTAGGCCTTGTTTAGTTGGCGAATTTTTTTGAAAAATGGTAATATAGCACTTTCATTGTTATTTGGTAATTAATGTCCAATCATAGTCTAATTAGGCTTAAAAGATTCGTCTCGTAAATTTCATCTAAACTGTGTAATTAGTTTTATTTTTTATTTATATTTAATGCTTCATGCATGCGTCCAAAGATTCGATGTGACGAAGAATCTTAAAAATTTTTGCAAAATGAAGTGGAACTAAACGGTACCTTAGTCGTGATATTTCAAAAATTTATGTGACGGGGTTCCTTCTGTGGCGTGTGCTTGGGATTGGCCACAGAGGAGAGTACAGCCGTATAAGGCTGCCCCTCATTATTGTTGGTCTTCTATTCTGGTTTGGATATTTATTAGTAGTGTTTGGTTTTTGTTAAACTGTTTTAATAGTTTTTAGTCACTCTTAATTAGCATTGGTTTTAGTAGCTAAATTTTAGCGGGGGAACCAACGGGCCCTTAGAGACCGTTCGACTTAGATCATATTAGATTTGATAGCATTCTGCATTCATAACCTCGAGTCTCTTGAGTATCCAGTCATCCACAGTTTTTTCGTGACAAATTGCTGAAAATCACAACTAAGCAAGAATGTTGTACAGGGCTACTAGAAATTACCTGGAGTATAGAAGCTCATGTAAGGGATGACAACGTCGGGCCTTCTGCTGGACATCTTCTTGACTTGGCCTGAGTCCAGGTTAATCGCGAAGACGCCAGCACTTGTCCTGACGAAGATGACGCCGAGGCCCTCCGCAAAGCCAACCACAGTCACATCTTCCTCCATCAAGATCTCCGTCAAGCCAAGCGCAGTTGGTTGGTTCAAGGGGACACGAGTCTCGCGATTGGGCAGTGTGTTTCCAAGACCCTGCTCTGCGTCCATGCCGCCGCAGTTCTGTCAGAACCGGTCTCTCTCGACCACAGTAGAGGCGTGGCCCCCGCACGCTGGCGAACCCCAGACCACCGCCCATTGCTGGCATGAGGATACCGTGACCTTGGTGCGCGGACGGCGGGTCGACAAATGCGAGTTTCCGGTGACCCAAGTCGTACTCCACGAGACCACGATGGTCTTGCTCTGTGCAGCAGGGAAGTAGATCCTATTTCCCACAAGCGCGATGGGATCCATCATGTCCATGTCCGCGAGGTCATTGGGGTGTTGAGCGTAGGTCGCGTCGCTCCAGGCTCCGGTCTCCGAGTAGTAGACGCGGGCGTACGTCATCCCATCGTCGTCGGTGTCCATGAATGCGACGAGGAAGGGCCCGCCGTGCCGCCGTGGCAGTTGAGGTGGTCGCAGTCGCAGCCCCCTTCGCGCGCGGCCGCAGCGCAGAGCACCGCCACGTTCCACTCGTTGAACACGGACGGCATGTACAGCCTCCACCGCTCACCCGTGACGGGGCTCCATACGAAGAGGTCATAGTCATTCTCCTCGGTGGTGAGGTTGCTGAAGAGGATGCGGCCGTGGCGGGAATCGCGCACGTAGCAGCCGGCGTGGTCGAGGGTGCGAGGGCGGAAGGAGGTGGTGGGACGAACCGCGCGAGGAAGCGACTGTCGGCTATTTCCAGGCGGAAGAGGAAGCCCAGCATGGGAGGCACCCTGTGGAACGTGCGGTAGCGGCGAAGGAAGGCGGGGTCGGTGAGGAGGCGGCGCCAGGGCTTGCAGACGGCCGAGCAGCGAACGAGGCGCCCAGGGTCGTGCGGCGGGAGGCGGAGGAGGATCTCAGGGATGAGGTCGTCGGGCAGATCCAGCAGCAAGCGGCCGCACAGGCGTTTAGTCGGAGGAGGCGTGGCCATGGTTGCTATCGCCGATTCGCCGCGGCGTTTGAGGTTGGGGACAAGAATAGGGAGATCCGACTGCTTGCCGGCGCCCGGCGCTTCAATTTGGGAGGACGGCCGATGCCGGTGTGGAGATAGTAGTTTCTTGCCGTGTCGTCTCGGATGACTAGCGTCACTGTGCCGGCCCAAACCACTTTGGCCCATCCGAATTCTGGTTACGGCTCTGTTTGGCCCATTCTACTACGATTCATTCGCATTGATTATGAATTCGTGATTACCTGGAACTAGAAGGCGGAGAAGCCAGTTGTTCATCCGCCTGCAGCCCTATCCAAAAACGACGGGCAACTTCCTCCTCCCGCTCCCGCTTGGCTTCTTCACCATTTTCACCCATCACTCGCAGTTCGCAGCCTCTTCCTGATGCTTCGCCTCTCCATCGCCGTCCTCACCTCACCTCTCCTCCCCACGTCCGGCCCCGCCGTCCGACCCCATCCGCGTCGCCTACTCCGCCTCCGCGTCCGCTCCCTCGCCGCCGCCTCCTCGCTCTCGCCGTCCGCCCGCAGCCTCCGCCTCCTCGAATGGGGCAAGGTGTGCGACGCCGTCGCCTCCTTCGCCGGCACTGCCCACGGCCGCGACGCCACAAAGGTATCGCTCTCCGATCTCCCAGGGTGGCATTTCTCGCTGCCGGAGTATCGACGAGGGGGTTAGTCTCTGACGCCAGGCGTCGTATGGTTTGGTATGCGGGTGCAGCAACAACTGTGGGAGGTGGAAGATGTGAGCTATGAGCAGAGCCAGAGGCTGCTCCAGGAGACGGAGGCGGTCGTGTGGCTGCTTGACAACGCTGGTGGGGCGATGGATTTCTCGGGGTTGGATACAGTTGTGGTGAGGACTCAGGCTGCTTGAAATATTTGCGGTTTGGCAGTATACTATCATAGAATTCATTAATCAAATTGTGTATTGCTTCTTAACCCTGTTAGGAACCTTAGAGATCAGTTATCAGTAGAAGTAACTACTAAACTGCTCCTTATGCGCCATTTCTCTGTGCCTTGTACTAGTTAAGTTCTGTAACCCAGACACAAGTTCATTCTGTATTGGTTTATGACTATGATATTACATGGTTTCACTTTTCAAGAAACTAATGTACTGCTGTAGCCATGATATGCCAATATAAAATTAAAATTTAGTGTGAAATGCATGGAAAATAACCCACATGTTTCTGAATCTATTTGTGGATTCGATCTTAATTGTTAATGATGACATTTTAATGGTACTGTTCTTAGCAATACATTTTGCTTTACATACTTAGGCACAAACATGTTAGTTGTGGAAGTGCATGAGTACACTATTGATTCTTTTGTTTGTATGTTGACCTGAAGATAGAGTCAGCAATACATTGTGTTTCTGGGGGCGCCGTGATAAAAGGCCTGGAAGCAATGGCAGTCGCTAGCCTGATGCTGTTTATTGAATCCTTGCAAGTAAATATTAAAGCTGCCATAAAGCTGGATGAAGGCTCCCGTAGTCGATTAACGACACTTACAGAAACAGTAAGTGTCTTTTTTTAGGCTATCTAGCATCTTTTCATCACTTATTATTTAATTTTGTTAAAAAAATATTCATAACAGTGCACTGTGCTGAATCTACTTGTTCCGAACTGCAGATTTTAGATGCTGTCATTAACAAATCACTAGTGAAATCCATACAAGACATCGTTGATGATGATGGCTCTGTTAAAGATACTGCAGTTTGGTTTTTGCACCCTATTTTTAATTCTATTTCCTTCCAGTGATGTTATGCTAGCATTTCATTTGCAAATTTATGAATGCCTTATCTGAGCAATACTTCAATTCTGTTTATTAAATTAATAGAGGGTTAAACATGAAATTCGGCAGTCATCCATATTTGAAATTCCTGGTGATCAATTGATGTGGCATCCTAAGATTAATCCAGAGGCATTCACACATGCTTACTCATTCTTCAATTCCAATTTATCAAAACTGCATGTATGGATGTTTGAACTGAAGTGACTTTATGAATCATCTATTGTTACTAGTTGGTCTAGGCATCTACTAAGTATGTCACATTTGTTCGCTGTGACTCATACCCATTGTCTTTTGTGGTTTCTTTTCTTATGGTTCTTTATAACTTATCCTGACTATTATTTTTACGTCCTATTTTTATGGCCTTGGCGATTGTGTTTCTATGGATTATGTTTTCTTAACTCGAACGAATTCTTTCTTCTCCAGAGCCCTGAGCTAAGACGGTACCGAGAGCAAGTACAGCGGCTAGAGAGTAGGGTAGGTGGATACCCTTTTCTTTTTTATCATTTCAGTAACGCCTGACTTATTTGCCAGCTCCATGGGTGTGCTGCATGAAGCATAAGTTATCCTTCTAGACTATTTTTTTCTGACTGAATTACCAGCTCTATTTCACCAATATAACTGTAGCGTAAAAGCTATGTTGCTACATCAGTACCTAAAAGCTCGATGTTGTCTTCTATGTTACTGGACTAAACAAGGCATCCTAGCTTAGTGTCCATATTTTTGCCCTAGTTGCATTTACAAGGCACATTTTACAGTCTAAAGGTGTTCATTTGTTTTATTTAAGGTAATAAAGCTACTCTTTCATGGAATGTTGTTGACGTTGATTAACTCTTAAAAGTTACGTGTTTTTAACTTTTACAGTTATATCAGCTTATGGACAAGTTGATGCGCAATGCTGATGATGAAGCTTCCTTGTCGGTATTGTTTCATTTAGCTCACTTATTGCTAAGGAAACAACACATTCAATGAATTACAAACTATGATTTTTTACAGGAAGTATGCATTGTAAATGGAAGATGCTGCATTAGAACAACCATGGATAATTCTTCATTTTTTGATGGATTATTGCTCTCCAGGTGTGCCAAACATTATAGATTCTTCGTTAATGATAATTTCCTCAAACCATTTTCTGTTTCTTCTAGCAATATATAAGACCTGTATATATTCTCCTGCTTTATGGTTGACTGATTCGCATAAGATTTGGAGATTTGGATTTTTAAATGGTTTTACAAAATGACTTACTAAATTTTACTCAATTCATTTGGAAAGCAGGGTTTATTTCTATATCATTTATCACTCATTTGTCTGCTTGAATGCTTGTCAGTAGTAACATCTGCATGAATGATATTTTTTTGGCAGAAGAATCATGTGGTCCCAAACACCAAAAATTTATAACAATTTGTGATCAGTGTGTAAAAGGAACATGTCTACAATTTTATTTTAATTTGGTCATTCAAGAATATATTTTAATAAAGATTCATATATGTACTGTAGCGGGTCAGATGCTGGAAGCATGATAGAACCAATTGCTGCTATTCCGTTGAACGATGAGTTGCAGGAATCAAGAGCACTAGTGGCTAAAGCTGAACTGGATGTCTTATCAAAACTTACTGATAAGGTTTTGAAAGATGGCCTATTTGATTTTATAATTTTTTGTTCTCTTATGTTCACTTTCTATCTTTCGTGTGCAGATTCTTCTTGATCTTGATAGCATTCAGAATTTGCTTCAGGAAGCAATTAAACTCGATAAGGTTTGTTCTAAATCATTATTTTGTATGGATCTTAATACTTCATGTTCTGAAGTATTCAGTGAAAAAATTGACAAGGAACTATGCATATGTGTGAACAGAAAAATTTCTATGATTAAATTGCAGTACTTAAATGCTTGCAGTCATAATTTCCTGAGTTCTATACTTGTTTCTGATGGTCATTTTGTATTATTGAGATAACATCAAACTCTTTGCACGAACAGACTTCACTGATTTATTTTCGTTCTTATGTGCTGCCATTAGTTGACAGTTGTGCATCGGTTTACAGGCACCCAATGAAAGGTTTTCATAATTCTTATTCTTGCCTAATGATGCATTTCTTACTTCCTAGCATGGAAATATCCTTACCAAACCCATGCTATAATTCATAGCCAGGCCGAGGCAGCAGGATGAGAAGCATATAGACTGATCGATCTAGTCATTTAAGTCTGACAGAAAATTGTGTACCATTATCTGCTATCATATACTCCCTCGAGGCAGAAATAAATGATGTTTTAGGGCTGTCTTAAGTCAATCTTTCCAAACTTTGATTACAAGTTTTAATGTTTGGAAGTGATATAAGTAGATCTTTATTGAAAGATAGTTTCATAAAGATATACATTTGCTATATTTTATTGATATATTATAACTAAAAGTAGTGTCACTTATATGTTATTGGAAAGGCTACTTGCCTTGTTCACAGTCCACCTAAATGGTAGAGTTGGCGTTACGGACTGTCAAACTTCATAGTGTAAGCTACTAAGGAATCTGAAATCTGCTCTGCTCAAATCTGGGTCTTGAGGGCCGGTCAATTCTACTATTCTTGAAAATACTGTTCAAAACTAGAAATGTCTAAACCATGGATTTTGCACTATATAAAATTATTTGAGTTTTGGAAACTGTGGGATGGCATTGACTCATTATTTCACCACTTGCTTTACAGATCGCAGCTCGTGCAAAATACAGTGTAGCATATGATGGAACATTTCCTGACCTGTATTTGCCAAACTCTGAGAAGGGAACAGTCACTAGTGCTACAGGTAGATCTGTCGAACAAATTTCCTCAGCTCAACTTCCTAAGAAGGCATGGAAGCTGTACATGCCAAATGCATACCATCCACTACTTCTTCAGCGGCATCAGGAAAATATCCATCGTGCCAAAAGGGATGTTGCAAGTGCCACAGCGGTGAGTTTATCTGGCTCCAAGTAAATTTTTTTCATAACAAAATTCTGCAAAAAGGATATTGGTTGAAATCGAGGATACATCTATTTACTTCTGAATATACCCTTGAGTATAAAATGGTTTTATTTGCTGTTTGTCAATCAGTAGTCATTTTACTTCCATGCTGTAGGAGATCCGGAGGAGGAGGATATATGGGCAAGATATTGCAGAAGAAGATCAATTGGCATCGGACCTGGATTCCATGAAACTTAGGGTTAGTTTTTGTTTGGTATTACTGATGATTGCTGTTAGTTTCATTGGATAATTTGTGCGCCGTTTTCAGGTTTCCCAACTGGAGAAAGACCAGCCAGTACCAGTAGATTTTATGATTGCTGAAGAAACTACTGTCTTGGTCATAACTGGCCCAAATACAGGGGGTAAAACAATCAGCTTGAAGATGGTTGGCCTGGCATCATTGATGGCTAAGATAGGTAATGGAGTAACCATATGCATATTGTTTCATTGTTACCGTTGTGAACATTACCGACTTACACAGACTTCTGTAGATTATGCGGTTGCAGATTTTCCTTAATGTTTGGGATTTTTGTCTGATTGATGTAGTCACCAACTGCATATTTTGTTACAAAGGAAACCAAAGATAATAAGTACTTACCACCTACATTTCTAAGTGTTCTCTCTTTTTTTTTCAAGAGCATGCATTGCACATATTTCTTTAGGAGAAGGGGAAGCACAACAAAGTGTCCAAACAAACAAACCAATGTCTGAAGTGTTCACAGCTGGAATATCCTGCATAACATTGTCCATTCTGCTGCAGGTCTATACATTCTAGCTTCTGAACCAGTAAAAATTCCATGGTTCAATGCTGTTTATGCTGACATTGGAGACGAGCAATCTCTGACCCAATCACTCTCTACATTTTCTGGGCATCTGAAGCAGATTGGTGTATGTTTTAGAATTTATCTTAATTAGTTCTAATTTTTAAATCCTAACTCAAATGGTTGCATTACTGGATGCACATACCATTACACAAAAGGGTCCTGCCTCATTTCTAGTTTTCTACCTGTCTTGAATCCTTAGCCTATCAATGTGAAATTCAAACTTTCCTCTTCTATCAGGCCATTCGTGCAGAGTCAACTTCAGAGTCCTTGGTCCTTTTGGATGAGGTAAGCAGTTTAGCTACCATCTGCCCATCTTGATAGATGTTAGATGCATCTTGGTTCCTATATACCCTTTTTGTAAGCATGGATTACTTGCTTGTTATGTTTTTCAACATGCTCTATGTGCAATTCTCTTTTTTCAAACTGTGATATTCCCTCTATTATCACTCATGCAGTCATGCTGGAGAAAGCTAAGATTTAAGAATGCATGTTTCTGAATTGTGGATTATGATAAATATCTATTGCACATAGCACCGTAGGAATTGTTTGTGTTCTAAAATACCCAAAATGCATTGGTGTTTATATTATGCTCATGTCGTAACCAGAACATCATGCTGATAAAGGACTCATGATCATCCTGCCCAAAATCTTAAAACATTGGTGGTGACACATTTATGTCTGTCAGATGTGACAATTGTTTGTATTCTAAGATTCTCAAAATGCATTGGTGTTCAATGCTACCTTAGTTGAAGGCATGACTGGAATTTTGTTGCTGAAGGACTGTCTCATGATTCAATCACCTTCTTAACTTTAGCTCTTCAAAAAATTTTGGTGACATTTTTTAGGTAGGTGCTGGGACAAACCCACTTGAAGGAGCCGCTCTGGGGATGTCTCTTTTGGAGTCTTTTGCTGAAGCTGGCTCCTTTCTGACTCTAGCAACAACTCATCATGGAGAACTTAAAACACTAAAATACAGGTTCCTATCATTCCAAGCTCGAAGTTATCTTGTATTATAGTAGAATAATTTTGTAACAATGAACTTGTACTTAAATTAAGTCTATCTCTTAGTATCTCAATTTTTTTTTGTGGATCGAATTAATTTCTAAGCTTTGGGTATATTCCATACACTATGCACCAAATGGAATGATGATACAAGGTATAAATTATGAGCTCTTTCCTCTGTATGCATCCAGCACCAACTAAGACTAAATTCGACCAGCCATGTACTTGACCTATAAATAATTTCTTCTTTCATGGTTTCCTTAAAAGAAATATTTGAACCACAGAATAATCCATCCACCAAATTTTTACATCTATAGCACCATTGATGCAATGCTGCCAACATCAGAACTAACTCTGGCTGGTCCAAGTGCAAAAATGAATGATTAGTGGTTACTTGGTTAGTCCGTGTTTACTATACTGTTATGCAGTCATGATAAGACTTGGATGCAGGTTGAGTGAATTGCTGCTTGTTAGTTACTGGACAGGGTGTCAGGGTCACATGTTTTACTGCTAAGATCTGCTTGGATGTTGACTGGTGTGAGAGGGATCTCCTTCTTGTTGGCCCTTGTCCCTAGTGACTAGGTCGTTCCAGGTCATTTGTCCTTGTAAGAAAAAGGCGCGTATGTAATTTGTGAACAGCCTATGGGTGTGTGGGTGTGGGTGTAATCGAGGTTCTTTACCCTTTCTTTTTCTTCTTTAATATAATGATACACAGCTTTCCTGTGTGTTCGAGAGAAAAAAAATAGTTTTCACAACTGAAAGAACATTGCTGTAAAACCCACTAAGTCTTGTGCAAGTTATTATTTGTGGGGCAATATAGATTGCACTTGTGTCCCTTGATGCTGATACCACTTCATGGTTTCTTACCGCTTAATTAAGGGCGTACCCAGTGCAGAGAGCTCCCGCTCTGTGCGGGGTCTAGCCGTCTAGGGAAGGGTGTCAGCGGCAAGCCTTACCCTCGCCTGTGCAATGCGAGGAGACCGCGACTCAAACCCAGGACCTTCCGGTCACAGGCGGTAAGACTCTACCGCTTGCACCAAGCCCGCCCTTCTTCTTACCGCTTAATTAATGAAATAAATATTTTTGCATGATTTTATGGAACATTACACTTTAAGGATTCGTAAAAAACAATAGTAAAATACAAACTATTTTTTCTCGAACACGCAAGAGAGTTGTGCATCACTGTATTAAGAAGAAAAAATGGGATAAGAACCCATACAAGGCACACCCACTCACACCACTAGTAAATACAAACTAGTTGTCTACCAAATACTAATACTGAATAATGAACAATATTGATTTTTTTTGGGGAAACATAACTTGTTGTTAGTACTTTCAGCAATAACTCATTTGAGAATGCATGCATGGAATTTGATGAAGAGAATCTAAAGCCTACATTCAAGATACTGTGGGGAATACCAGGTTGTGTTATGTTTCCCTTTCCCTTTTTGAATCATTTAAATATTCAGATTTGCTTTGACACTCTCGGTGGTCAATGCCATGGAAAACATTAAGCCTTAGGAAACAACTCTATGCTGATGATGTCATTTTAGTCTATCATTCTTACCTTCGTTCTTCCCTAATGAACTAATGGGACACCTCATATGCTTGTAATATTTGTGACCATCAATCTTCATGTCATCAAACCTTCCTACTAGCTGAATGGCTTTATGACTGTTGTTTGCACTAACACCTGGTCTTATTTCATTATTCTTGAACTTCTTTTGTGTCCATGCTTCGTTACACATGTAGGTCGCTCGAATGCAATAAATATTGCTGAAAGGCTGGGTTTGCCTTTGGATATAGTAGAAAGCTCCAGGCGTTTACTTGGAACAGCTGGTGCAGAGATAAATGCTGTATGTTTTTTCGGGCACTTCTCTGCACTTAGAACTTGCACGTGGTTAAATTGTTGTCCAAAATATCTTGTTATGATCCTAAGCTCTCGAAGTTCATCTTTTGCAGTTGATAATGGACATGGAAAGATTCAAACAAGAATATCAACAACACCTTCAGGAGGCACAATATCTTCTTATGTGAGAATGTCTCTATACATAGATTTGTGTACTCTACAGTTCTACGTTTGAGCATGCTGTGATTCCCTTTCCACGTCACACATCCTTGCTTTTTTCCTTTTTATAATGTTATGTTCAACCTATACGGCTATACCTTCTTTTGGTACACATTGTGCTGCCCCCTTCAGTGGTAGTTTTTTCTTGGCTGCATCTTTGGTGTGCAGCCGCTGGTGGCTTGGGGGCTTTGTTGTTCTGTGGGGGAGGTCGTAGTTTTATCTGTTGTGTGGTCTGCAGGGTGCTAAGTTGTATGGTTATTTTGTATTTTTCTCCTTTCCTTACCTTCTAATGTAATTTGTCACAAATCCCTTGCCGCCCTCTTGAAAAAAATAAAAACACATATAACAGACTTTGAGGGATGCTTGTTGTTCAATCATTGCTTTCTATGCCTTCTAACTGACCTTTGAGTCCATATCTTTTCTCATGCCTTGGTGTGTAAACTGCTTGTCTAATGTGACTTCTTTATGAGGTGGACCTTGGAACTGGCAGTCAAATGATATCTTCTATCCATTGATGTCTCAGGCAGTCCAAGGAGCTTCATAACAACTTGGAACTAGCACAAAAGAACATTGTAGACCACACTTCTGCTCAGAGAAAACGAAAGGCGAGAGTAATTTCAGAGTATGCTGTTATGGCCCGTTCTATCATTCGTAAGAAGTTTCAGCAGTTCCAGGAATCTGCCATAGCTGAAAGACTGAATGAAGAGGAGAAGGCTGTGAATGATGCCAAATCTGACAGAGTGAAGGATCCTGTGCTGGCAAATACTTCTACCATCGGAAAGACACAGAACATAGATACCACATTGGGCATGGCAACCAACGGTAAAGTACAGAGTACTATATGGAACTCTCTTGTTTTTATATTACTATTAATCACCACACATTCTGAAAACTCGTTAAACTTCCAAGGTTTCCTTCCTTTTTTTATACTTAGATGATGAAGGTGGGGTTCCGGAAGTTGGAGATTCAGTCTATGTTCCTAAGCTCAAGAACGAAGCTACTGTAGTCAAAATAGATTCGTCCAAAGATGAAGTTCAAGTCCAAGCCGGTATGATGAAACTCAAACTAAAGCTGAAAGATGTTAAGATTCTGAAGCGGAAAGTATCCAGATAGAACACTTAACAGAGATTCTGATAAGTATGCATGTGCTGTTTCATCCAATTCATACCATTTCGCTGGCCTCATTTTTCAGCAATAATTAATATAATCTTTCAAGTGAAAATATAGATTTGTTATCTGCATGCATTTTTAATTCTTGGCAAACTACTTGCGGTACTCTAAAACCTTCAGCACAGTTCGAGAACAGCTTCAGATTATCACTTTTTAGAAAAGGAGCTTGAGATTATCACTTGTATATGCAATAGTGCAATACAGTCCAGCACTAATTTATAAATTGTAGTAGCATGCCAGTGAAATAGTTTAGCACTAGTTGGTCACTGGACCAAATTGGCCACATTGTAGAGATGTTTCTGTGCCGTTCGTGAAATTATGGTTAACCATAGAAAATTAGAAATCACTATCAGGCCAGTCCACTCACCTGTTGAAAGAACTTCCTTTTTTATATAATGGAAAGAACTTCCAGTACGGCGCATCCGCGTCGGTGTTGCCCAAACAAAGAATAGCTTCGGCACCGGTTTGAAGCAAACTTCTGTCTTGTGTTTTCAGTTTGTCATCTGAGTTTGTGGATAATCTCAACTCTCAAGGAATCCCACAGTAATCTGGATAACATATTTTCGCTGCGGTGGTCTGGCAAACCATGTGCGTCCTCAAACGAGGAACGTTAGGTGTTGGGCACTGTTGTCGGCGTTACCGCAACGCTTCGAATTTGGACCTGACCCACAAGGCCACAACACATGCTGATACGGAAGGTACCACATTAAAAAAAGAAAAAGAAAATGCATTGGTACTTTTAAATGGCTTAAACCATCTTGGCGAAGGACGAGAACTGCTTGTTTTTGTGCCGAAGTTATTTTTTAACTCTATATACTATATATTTCATGGATGGCCCCTGGACCCTCGTACGAATAATAGCTTAATCGCACTTTATAAGGAATAGGAATAGATGTATTGGAGGATGTGTGGTCTAAAATTTTGTGTGCATATATATGCGAAAATAGGTATGCAAGATAAGTTTGAGAATTCTTTTGTGTGCAAAACAAGATGAGGTACGAGAATTTCTATAGAAACTAGGATTCTTTTCATTTCATTATAAATTATATGTCAGTACAGCTTTGTTTTCTAAGTTAAACTTCTCTAACTTCTACGTGTAATTTAGAAGGTATGGTCAAGGCCATGCCATATGAAATTAGTTATACGAATGTTTTTATTGTTGGTTTTGCCTGTTCAAGAGTACGCTTCCCCTCTCCCACCCCGTGGTACGAACTGATCAGGGTGGGATAACGACAAGACATGTGCGGCTCTTCGGACTGACAGAAAAAAACGGCTGAGGTTGATGTTAATATTAATTTATTATAAAAAAATACTATTATTTTATTGAAACGATCCTCGAAGCGAACAGGACAGAGAACGACGGGGTGCAGCGTGGACTTCAGGCTGCCGGACTATTTGGCATCCAATGTGCAGCACGTGCTCTCTGCAGGTGGGCCCCAGGCGTACGTAGTTTCCTCTGTCCTTTTTTTTAACACGTCGTTTCTTCTTTTCCACTTGTTCCTTTCGCTACGCCCGCTGGGAATTTCGAGGTTCAGCACTTGAGCTGCTCCTCTACCGAACCCAACCCATCCGCGTGCGCTTGGTAGGCAATACCCTCTCTATGGCAGGTGGGGCAACGCTCCCAACCAACGGCGACGGCCCCACATCTCTTTTCGTTGGAGCTGTGGGTCGTAATGACGATGGTGTTAGTATTATCCTCTCCACGGAATTAGCGGGGAATCATTACCCCATATTAGGCCCCGTTAGATGCCTCCCAAAATCCAAAAATTTTTGCGTAGTACCTGTCACATCGAATCTTACAGCGCATGCATGGAGTACTAAATGTAGATGAAAAAAAAACTAATTGCACAGTTGGGTGAGAAATCGCGAGACAAAACTTTCAAACCTAATTAGTCCATAATTAGACGCTAATTGCTAAATAAAAATGAAAATGCTACCGTAGCTAAAAATCCAATTTTTTTTTTATCTAAACGGCGCCTTAACGTTACTTGCTGCCGGTTGAATCCGTCACGTGGCTGGTCGCTAGGGCGCGTGCACACGCGTACGGCTCCCATTCGTGGGCGGTCAAGCTGCTGAGCTTCTTTGCTGGCTTAGCCGGCTCAGAATTCGGCTCGGCTCGGGATCTACGACTTTGCAACGCAACTAACCACTCTGCGCATCCACTTGACCACTTTATTGTTTGCGACCTGCTAGACAGTGCGGCTGAGAGCGAAATATCCTGTAAATTGCTATTGCTACTAGTACTAGTGATAGGGCCTGCGACCTTTTTTTTTTTTTGAAACTTACATAGGGCATGTTTGGAACACAAGAATTTTACATGAATCACACAAGAATTTCACAGGAATCAATTCAATTTCACAAGAAAAACTTAGGAACAGAAAATATTTCTCACGTTCCAAACAGACCCGTAGTATTGACTTAATCATTAATCAAAGCATGGAAGCGTTCTCAGAGACCGCCTGGTTAAACCTAATCCGGGGTTGTCACTTACAAGTCAAAAAATCAGATGAGATGAAACGGCGACGCTGGATTGTGACGCGCTTCTTCAGTAACCTTTTGCTTTTTTTTTCCCCTGTGGGTCAAGCTGGGGCTTTTGGGGTCTTCTAGAACGTAGCCAATGCTGCAGCTCAAGTGGAGCTGTTAGGTAAGCTAACGCTCGATTGGAAGACAGATACGACCGTGTCCTTTGGCCCGTGAAACAGTAGCGATCGAGGACGCACAACACGCAGCACTAGGTAAAAGGTGAAGCAGGCACACGGCTGCCTTCTATGTTTAGTAATTGCCCTTTTCTTTTCTTATAAACACACACACACCGATCCAATTTTTAAATGATATTATTTTAATAAATAACTGTAGAACTAGATACTTTTATAGAGAAATTGCAAGCACAGTTGTCGGCATGTCAACAAGATACTGTCTTTTGAATTGCCAATGTGTCTTTGTCGACTTTTTAACTGTCCATAAGATATGCCATGTAAGCCACGTCAATCCAGGTAGAAATTTTTATGTCGGATACCTATCAGGTTTTTTGAAAGCCGATTACCCTTTTCGTGTGTACACTCATGTCCTGTGCACCTAGCTCATATGCGAATCAGCATGTAGATGAGAACGAGTCACATTATCTATTGGCCACGGGATGCCGATAGGCCTATTGGATTATTATTATTTTTTTAAAAAAAAGGGGCAATTGGCTTTTTGAGTTGCCGATGAGCGAAGATATTTTTCACGCCGACATAGTTAAGTATCTCTGTTTTTATTTTCTTACTTGTATAGTAACGTAGTTAGTTTTGCTTGGTGAGATTGTTAGGAAAGACAATGTAGTATATTTGGTAAAGTGGACTTGTAGTGTTAGTTAGGAAAATAGATTCTGCTTACTATTGGTATAATTAGGCATGTAAAAATGATCTAATTTAGTAGAAACTTATTCAAAAGACAGTATTTGTCGGCGCGAAATGTGGCTGAAAAGTAAATATTTGTAGTTTTGTCATGCGTTGTGATCGGATGTGGCTAGCACGTGATGACACATGATTTATTCTGGTTCAGACAACGTGCCCTACGTCCAGTTTCAGTCGGTCGGTGACTTTATTCCTGAGCCCAAGTGCTCGAAGTTTATTATGGGGT
This sequence comes from Miscanthus floridulus, assembly GCF_019320115.1. Lineage (NCBI taxonomy): Eukaryota > Viridiplantae > Streptophyta > Magnoliopsida > Poales > Poaceae > Miscanthus > Miscanthus floridulus. Next base: position 53,207,481 of record NC_089581.1, on the reverse strand, counting down.
TACAAACAAGTAAGGAATGAGAAGGGGGTGTTAGAGGTCCGGCCGGACTCTGAACCGAATGGAAGAGTGTGACGGATGCTCTAACGTGCGCTAAGTATTGGAGCGTATGCTCTGTGTAGCTGTCGAGTTCTAGAGTTGTTGAGCTGTTCGAGTCCTCAAGTCATCGAGTCCTCGAGTCATCCAACGTCTCCCTGTTGGGAGAGAGCGCATCCCATTTTATAGGTGAAGGGGATAGCCTTACAAGTCAGAGAGAAAGAGAGAGAATGCGTACGTGTGCTACCTAGTCTTGTTGCCCACGCTGTCGAGTGCGAGATGGCTGTCAGCGCCCACAATACTGTTTATGCCCAGACGCGTCTGACAGTCTCTACTGTGTTCGCCTAGTATGGCAAACGACGGCACCCACAACATTGTTATGCTCTGACACGTTTGGAAGGTTGTAGAGTGTCCGTCTGTCATAGCCCGGTGGCACCGTACTGCATGTGCGCAGGGTATGGTAAGGTACGGTCCTCGGTATTGCGGCTGACTTGAGCGCCTTATCTTATCTACTCCACCTACGCCCTGGGCCCACACCGAGTGGGCGTCCCCCGTCAGTTGCTCCCAGTTGCCCCTGATCGTGTTAGTCAGGAAAGAGCAGCGACCAGAGGTCCGGCATATCCTCGATCGGAGAAAGAAGGGCGGGCGAGGCGGAGCCTGCGACCTAGAGGTCGGGCGAGGCGGAGCCCGCAACCCAGAGGTCGAGCGAGGCGGAGCTCGCAACCCAGAGATCGGGCGAGGCAAAGTTCGCGACCCAGAGGTCGGGCGAGGCGGAGCCCAAGACCTAGAGATTAGCCCTTTCTACCCCCTCACTCTAAAGGTGCCTGGAGCGGTTGTCGAACCCATCGATGGGCCAACCTTTGAACTGCAGGGCCTAGACGGGCCGTAGGAGCGTTTTTATCTTCGTATCCCTTTTTCCTGTGATGGGTCATGGCCCGTTCAGGGAGGCCCTGGTCGGAGGTGCCGGTCAGGGACCGGATCATGGTCTTGGTTTGTTATTGTGTATCTAGGCCGACCTAGGCATGTGTTGTCGTTGCGCCTCCTACTGGGCCAAGTTTTGTACGGAAGCGGGTCCATTAGGGACCCCAGGTTTATGAACCTGACAGGAGCCCCCGAGCCCCTTTGGGACTTCTATGAAGTCATGAAGGGGCTGTTATTGGAACTTTGGTCTTTTCCCCCTTGGTTTGTTGTACCGCGTAGGGTAACCAAATAGGATTTAGGCACCCAGCCTCCATGTGGAGGACTGGCAAAGGCTGTGGAGGCGCGCCATGCAGACATAGGCGCCCAGCCCCTGAGGAGGAGACTCGTTGGTAATCCGTTTTCCACTGGGTGCACATGAACACACCTGGTGGGTGTATCCCCCGTGCCTACGGTCGACTGGGGAGTTGGTCGAAGGCAGAGTACCTTGGTACTCTTTTTTGGGGCTGCGGACTCTTGTGTCTCTTTCGATCGGGGTGTTCGCTCGTGTCTGTTCTGACCGCAACCTGTGCGATCGACAAGACTCTCGAGTCAGGGTCGGGTGGCCTGAGCCCTCGAGCCCCGTTAGGCTTGGTAGGGGTCGGTCGAGTTTCATGCGTCACCCTATTCGCAGTTTCTACAACCGGAGGGGTTGAGCTAACGTCGCTTGCCTCGATGGCTCAAGTGACATGCTCGGTGAGCTCACTAACGGGCATGTCCGAGTGAAATCCAGGTCTGTCGTTCATAATGAGGTCGACATAGCCCTCATGTGGCATTCAACTGCTCCTTAACCCGCCACCCGGCAGATGCCCGAGCCATTCCAGAGACTAACTTAGGTGGCCCGCTGGTCTCCCCTCGATGGAGATTCTGTGGGCATGGCTCGAGGTTAGGATCGAACGAGAAGGTCAAGATGACCCTGTCCGCTTCTGAGCGGATTGGGCGAAGGCCACTAGGGCTCATCTACATTTTCTCCCCTAGCTCTGTTTGTCACGAGGTGGCCTCAAGCCCTTCACGGGCCAGCCTTTGAACCCCGGTCGATCATCGCTCATAATGAATGAGACGACTACCGCTTCATGACGTGACATGAAGCGTTGTGATGCAACAATTTCATATGTGATGCTTGGATATAAGGGATGAATGTATGCATGAGAATGGATGAATGAATGCTCATGCACCGGGAAAGTAGAATGGGGGTTGGTAAAGTTACCTTGATGGCTTGAGTGACGGGTCTAGGGAGCTCCTATCGGATATGTCCGAGTGGGATCCATATTTGTTGTTCATGACAAGGTTGGCATAACCCACATGGGGCATCCCACTGCTCCTTACCTGTCTCTCGGCAGCCGCCCAAGCTGTCCGATCGACTCGGGTAACCCGTTGGCCTCTCCTTGATGGAGATTTTGTCGGTAGGCCCCTCTAAACCCTACCTAGGAAGGCGAAGGGTCTTTTGCGTGTGGTTGCGCCTTGTTTCCCTTGCCCAGGTTGCGGTAGCGGTGGGCCCCACCTAGGCCACATTCCGTTAGCCAGGCGATGTTTTGTCAGACAGGCTGCGTCCCGTCAGCTAGGGCCACGTCCCACCGTATGCCTTTTCGCATTAAATAGGGGGAAAGGAGAGGGTTTTTCCTGTTCTTTTGCCTTTCTTAAACCACTACCATTTCTCCTTCCTTCTTTTCGCCAAGCCTGTTCATGTGCCGCAGCAGTTTCTAGGAGAGAGGAGGGCAGAGCGAGGGAGAGGAAAAACTCATAGATTTGTTCGTAAATCCGAGGTGCGATGTCGAACTGGAGGCCTTCCAACATGGATGAGGAGGTGTTGGCCGCCTTCACCGAGAAGGGGCTGCTCCCATCGAAGGAGGTGGCGCATTGGAGGGTTCCTACACCAGGGGAGGTTGTTCCACAACCCCGGGCCGATGAGGTCGTCTCCTTCCTTGCCTTCCACGAGCGTGGGCTTGGGTATCCCACGCACTGGTTTCTGCATGGGCTCCTCAATGAGTGAGGCCTAGAGTTGTAGCACCTCAACCTGACTGGGGTGCTACACATCACCAGCCTCGTCACTATCTACGAGGCTTTCCTCGGGATGGAGCCGCACGTGGACCTCTTCTGGTGGATTTTCAGTAGGCAAGCCCTGTCTGAGGGGAAACCGCCTAGAATCGCACCAGTTAGGGGTTTGCCCTGCAGAAGAGGCTAAAGCAATCGGTCCCCTACCCCGTGTACTCCCCCTGTGACTCCAACCAGGGGTGGCACGATGAGTGGTTCTACATTAGGAACCCGACGGAGGCGCCATTCCCAATGTTCACCGGGAAGAGGCTGGAGAGGAGGGAAAGTTGGTCGTGGGATCCCACCCATCGATAGAACAAGCTAGAGATTATCGAGATAGAGCTTTAGAAGCTCGTGCGGCATGGCCTCGATGGGTTGCAGGTCTTTCATACCTTCTTCCATCGTCGGTCACCTCATTGGCGGAGAGAACATGATCGATGTGGGAATACTCTGGCCCGATGGATCCCGACCGCGCGTCATCGGAGGAGTTGTCAAAGGATGAAGTCTAGAGTCATCTCGGTCAGGTGCTGCAGTTCAGGGATGAAGACTCCCTCGAAGGGACGCGAAGCTATCCAATTTGGTATGTTTTTTCCTATGACCTTTTCCTTCTTGTTTTGATGTTTTGATTGATTTCGAGTTGCCCATTTTGAAGGGACTCACGGGCTACAAATCCTAGCCGCATCTTCCAAGAGGGCGAAAGGCATGGTTCAGCAAGCTATCTAGAGGGAGGCCATGCTTGCCAAGAAGAAGAAGAAAGCCAAAAAGGCTCAGAGGAGGTTTGATAAAGAGAAGGAGATCAACTGGCAAGTCTATGGTGGCAAGAGCTAGAGTGAGATTGAGGCAGAGCTGGAGTCGAAGGAGCCCACGGAGATGGGTGATGACATGAGTTCCTCGGAGGATGAGGAAGATAGGGGTGTTGCTGTGACCTTGGTGGAGCACCATAAGCCCACAACTGTGCTCGTCGGAGGTGGGCGTGGTATAGAGGTGTGCGGCAACGTTCTTGAGTTGAGGAAGTGCGCTGTGAGTGAAGACGCCGCCCTCGAACGAGAGGCGAAGTGGGTGCGGTCACCGCGCCTTTTGGAGGCGTCATCGGCTTCGTGGCCCCCTGCTCCGAGTGTGGCGGAGCATGTCGGTCGGTCAAGGGGAAGTGATCATTCCCCTATGTCTTCAGGGTCGACGCGTGTGCATGACCCCCAATGGGGAGATGCCCCGCCAGTTGCTCCAGTGGTTTTGCCATGAGCTGGCGGTCATGGCCATTCGCGGGCCGATCGGGGATCGGCCGGGTCGCCTCCTCCCTCGGTTGATGCGAGGGGGCGCGGGTCGTGACCCTCGAGTGATCCTCATTCGATCGGCTCATTGTCAGTCAATCAGGGCTTTTAGGGTTCTGCCACTTTCATCTGGGTATGTATTCATGCTTCCTTTTGTCCTCATAGTTGAGTTTTTTAGTGTGACTAACCTATGCTTGTTTGACAGTAGCCAGGGGCTGGCAGGACTGGGGATCTCCCCACCTCCCATGTGAGAAGAGTGGAGACCTAGCCTACAGCGGGTTGTAATGAGCGGTGGGGGAAGAAGGTTGGCGGAGGCGCGACCTTCCTTAATGGGGGTTGCGTCTTCCCGACTGGCCGTGAGCACGGTGGCAGTGGCAACGGTGGTGATGGCAGCGATCCCTGTGGTGACGGCGGAGGCTAGGTCAGAGGTGACTCTTGTGATCCCTCCCTGACGGTTGTGGAGGAGGAGAGGAGGGAAGGTGGGCTCCCTGTCTCGCCCGGCGGAAGAGCGCATGGTTCACCTGCCTAGTCAGAGCTGGAGGGGTCCGGAGGAGCCATGGCTAGGTCAAAGGTAGAGCAACGGCCAGTGAGCCATGGACTCTTGGTGGCAGACATCCCCTTTGACAGCGAGGAGGACATCGGGGTGGAGCCACCAACCATCCTGCCATCCTAGGAGTTGGTGATGATCCGGTCATCGCTTGATACTATGATGGTTGGATCTTCCAGTGAGTCAGGGGTGACCCACGAGCTAGTGTGGCCTTGCCCTAGTGAGCTGAAAAAGGCTCGGTTCATCCTTCATGACGAGGAGTTGAAGCTTTAGCACCAGCTCAGGGAGAGAGGATTGTCGATGGAGTCCAATCTTGCCCTTACCAAGGCGTGGCTCAAGGAGGCCTTGGAGAGGGTTGAGCTCATCCATCAGGACGACTGTGGACCTATCACATGTTGCAGAGGTAAGTTTTCTACATTCCTGGTATTGTCTTTGATTCCTTGGCATTTAAACGGTTGTCTCAGCACGCCTGCTTCTTGTCTCACAGGACCTAGAGATGATGTCGATCCGCAAGTCCCAGTTTCTCTAGGACCAGCATGGTCGGATGGAGCAAGAAGCGGTGGCGTCGCAACGGGTCAATGAGCTCAGGAACCAGCTAGAGTTCGCCTGTCGTGAGTCCCAAGATTGGGCAGCCGAGGCAATGAGAGCATAGGCGATGGAGCTGCGTGCAGTCGAGCGGGTGACTACTACCGAGCGGGGACTTGATGCGGCGAAGGCCCACTTGGCAGAGACCGAGGTGGTGCTCTAGAAGTCTTTGGAGGCTGTGGAGGCAGAGCAGAAGACCCGGTCGGATGCCGAGCAAGAAGTGGTCGTGCTCTAGGGGCAGATGCTCGGGGCAGAGGAGTCAAATGCTCGACTGCTCGAGAGGGTGACCCAGCAAGAGGAAGGGCTCTCCATTCTTGAAAGTGCCCGGCTTGGTACATACATGTTCTACCCTCAGTTGATGCCTTGAATTTTTCTTTTCCTTGCTCCTGAATTTGTCGTTCGTTTTCAAAACTGGGTGGAAAGATCGGCTCTCTAGAGCAAGAGTTGGAGACGGTCTAAGCAGCAGTAGGTTAGGGCATGGAGGCGCTAGCCCAGTCCCTTGAGGAGCGACGTGCTCTTGAGGGAGAGCTCGACCAGATTCGCAACATTGTGCAGGTGGTGGTCTCTGAGGTGTTTGGGTCGGGATCGAGCACCAGTACACCTGCTGTCCAACTGGTGGAGGTCCCAAATGAAGTTTGGGCACTCATCTCCGACGGCATGTTCTACAGGACGTCGGGGGTGTTGACCTCGGTGGTGACCCACTACTCCAAGCTAGATTTCATGGCCATCTACAGAGGTTATGCCGACGAGTGGAGCGTAGATAAGATCCATGCGCTGGGGGAAAGTTTAGTGCCACATGCACAGATGGTCGCTGAGCAGGTCACCGCATAGTGGGTGATGGAGGCTCGCCGTTCGACCGTGGCCACAGACATGCACCGGGAAGATGTCATCTAGCCTATAGAGGCAGCGGAGGCTAGGTCGGAGACGAGTGTCATCCCGCCCCTAACTGAGTCGAATGTCGTCCCAACCGTAGCCGACCCGAGGACCATCATCCTGACCACAACCAAGCTGCCTTTGTCCTCGCCAACCGCACCGTCAACCGATGCCACCGGGGGGCCACAATAGAGTTAGAGTAGAAATAGTCAGTTTATGTAAAATATGAATTCGTGGGGGAGCCCCCGTGTGAATAGTTTACATTCATGAATATTTTAAGTTTGTTTTTGTGATGAAATAACTTGTGAGGGGAAGCTTGTCCCATCCACCCTTGTTTTTATCCTTGCGTAAATTTGTCTTTTGTCCTTTCTTTTTTGCACCTGCCCGTTGACCCATAGGCTGCAACCTTAAGAGCCTGGGCGTGGCCCGTGAGGATTAGCTGCTCGTAACTGTAGGTCATGGCGGGGTATGATCAGTCGGGAGGCTAAAAGCACAAGTTACGTAGGGTAATCAAAGGAACGGAATGCCCTTTTGTTTGGGCGACGCCCTTTTGTTTGGGCAAAAAGTGTTACTATATGATAGTAAAAAAAGAAAAAGGGGGTGGTATCGCACCCCTGTGGAGCCTTCGAGTGACCCAGGGTGAGAGTGCTCGGGCTGGGGTGCTGTAGGAGCAAGCATTTGAATGGAAATAAATGGTAAGACCGAGCTTTAGGGAAAGAAACGACATAATTGTTCGATGTTCCATATGTTGGTGAGAATGTTGCCGTTGTCGTCCTTTAGTGTATGAGATCACCTCAGTCAACATGTATGGTGCTTCCCATGGTGGAGAGAGCTTATGTGTCTCCTTGGTTGACTGGGTCCTCTGGAGTATGAGATCACCTACCTCGAGGATCCTTCCCCTGATTTTTATTTCATGGTACCTACAAAGAGTTTGCTAGTAATGAGTAGAGCGGATGACGGTCATCTCATGGGCCTCCTCGAGTAGGTCAACTATGTCCTGCTGAGCCTCCACGGCTCGATCTTGGTCGAAAGCCTTTACACTTGGGGCGCCGTGATCGAGGTCGGAGGGCAACACTGCTTTGGCTCCGTATGCAAGGAATAAAGGGGTGAACCCTATGGATCGGTTTGGGGTCATTCTTAGGCTCTAGAGGATTGCTGAGACCTCTACAACCCATCACCCAACATATTTTTGAGTTGGTCAAAGATGCGGGGCTTGAGTCCTTGGAGGACCATGCCATTGGCCCGTTCGACCTGACCATTAGTATGCGGGTGTCCGACCGAGGCCCAATCGATCCTAATGTCATATCTCAAGATGGCAACGGGTACGTACCCGATGGGTACTGGCCACCCATACCCGCACCCGCCAGATCAAAATCTTACCCGTCGGGTGCGGGTAATTCTTACCCGACGGGTAATTTTTACCCGATAATATACCCAAGTTCACACACCAAAATATAATAGCTTCTAGCAAAACAAATCAACAATAGAGCAGCAAAACAGAAATATGGGCTGGTGGAGTGGAGTGAGGATGAGGATTAGGGTTTGAGGGAGTTCTAGAATATATATACTCATATGCTTATATGGGCCAAATATGGGCTATATGCTTATATGGGCTAAAATTGCAGAGGTTGGATATTATTTATGCAGGTTTTTTTACCCGTGGGTATGCGGGTATGGGTAGTATACACCCACACCCGTACCCGCATACCCGATGGGTACAAGAATTCATCCAATAACGTACCCGCGGGTGCAAAATGTCTTCCATACCCGCCTCCTTATCAGGTAAAACCTGTCGGGTACTCGGGTTTCGGGTACCCATTGCCATCTTGATCATATCCATCACAGAAGTCTAGGAACTTCTTCTCAGTGAAGTTTGTTCCATGGTCGGTGATGATACAGTTATGAACACCAAACCGATAGATGATGTCGAGGAAGAAATTGACCGCCTCTTCCGAGTGGATATTGGTGATGGGCTCTGTCTCTATCCACTTGGTGAACTTGTCCACCACCATGAGTAGGTGAGTGAATCCACCTGGGGCCTTTTTGAGGGGTCCAACCATGTCAAGGCCCCAGACCACGAATGGCTAGGTGATGGAGATGGTCTGAAGTTCCTACGCCAGTAGATGAGTCTACCGAGCGTAGAACTGGCATCCTTCACACCTACGAACCACCTCCTCTGCATCTCGCAGCATAGTGGGCCATAAGAAACCTTGGCGAAAGGCTTTCCCAACCAGTGACCTTGGGGCCGCGTGATGTCCACAGATTCTAGCATGGACTTTGAGGAGAAGTTGTTTCCCCTGGTCGGTCGGGATGCACTTCATGAGCAATCTCGATGGACTTCGCTTGTAAAGTTCTTTACTAATGGTGATGAACATCTTGGCGCATTGAGCGATTCATTGTGCTTCAGTCCTTTCTGGTGGGAGAACTTCCTCGAGGAGGTAGGCGAGCAGTGGTGCTCTCTAGTCGATTGGATCGAGTGCCATCACGGCGATGTCGCCGGGCGATGTTGCCATGGAGGTGCCAAGGTTGGAGCCCCCGAGCACTCGGTTGGGGTCGAGGCATGTCGGGAGGTCATTGCCCCTGAGTGCCAGATTGGTGTTGGAGCGCGTCTGGGTAAGATCCTCTCGAATGCGAGCAGATGGCTCATGGAGCTCGTTTACAAAGACCCCATCGGCGGGCGGTTTCTCTCTAGCCGCTAATTTTGTGAGGAACTCGGTGGCATCGTTGTCCTTTTGAGGGACATGATGCAGTTTGATCCCTTAGAACTTGTCCTTGAGCTTGCGAACCTCCTGGTAGTATGTCACCATGAGAGGGCTCTTGTTGGAGGACTCCTCCAGGACTTGGTCGACGAACAACTCTGAGTCGCTGTGGACATACAGCCGCATGGCACCGAGCTCGACAGTGATGCATAGTCCATTGATGGGGGCCTCGTACTCTGCGGCATTGTTCAAGGCTGAAAAATGGAGACTAATCGCGTAGCAGAGCCTGGTCCTATCCGGGGAGATCAGAACCACTCCAACCCCTGAGCCAGGCGCCATGACTAACCCGTCGAAGTACATCATCTAGTACTCATGGGTGATGTCTAGGGTGGGGAGCTAGACTTCCGCCCATTCGGCGATGAAGTCGGTAAGAGCCTGAGACTTAATAGTGGTGTAGGGGACATACCTGATGTTGTGACCTATGAGTTTGAGAGCCCACTTGGAGATTCGGCTGGTGGCATTGTGGTTATGGATGACCTCCCTGAGTGGGTACGAGGTGACGACCATGACCTTATGGTCGGTGAAGTAGTGTAGGAGCTTCTGGGTCGCCATTAGCATGGTGTACAGAAGAAACTGAACCTAGGGGTTGCGAACTTTGGCATCAGTGAGTACCCCACCAATGAAGTACACCGGTCGTTGGACCTTTAGGGGGTGTCTCGGCTCCTCCATCTCGACAATGAGGGCGGCGCTCACAACGTGGTTGCTTGCCATGACGTAGAGGAAGAGGGATTCTCCCCGTTCGGGAGCGACGAGGATTGGTGCTGACGTTAATGATGCTTTGAGGCTTTCCAAAGCCTGCTGTGCCTCCCTTGTCTAGACGAATGCGTCTATCTTCTTGAGAAGTTTGTAGAGAGGCATCCCTCATTCGCCTAGTCAGGAGATGAACCGGCTCAAGGCAGCCAAACAGCCAGTGAGCCTCTGTACGCCTTGACGTTATGTATTGGGCCTATGTTGGAGATGGCTGTGATTTTTTAGGGTTGGCTTTGATGCCGCATTCGGACATGATGTATCCAAGCAGCTTCCCCTTTAGGACCCTAAAACACATTTTTAGGATTCAATTTGACACTGAACCTTCAGAGGTTCACGAATGTTGTGGTCAAGTTTGCGATCAGGTTGCTAGCTTGAGCCGTTTTCACCACTATGTCATCTACATAGATGGTGATTATTGATTTTGGATGCTCGACCCGATCAGGTTGGTCGGACAGATCGATTTGGTCGGTGAAGCATCGCTGCATGCACCATTAATAGGTGGCACTAGAGTTCTTCAGACTGAAAGGTACGGTTACATAACAGTATGAACCATATGGGGTGATGAATGAAGTCACGACCTGGTCAGATCCTTTCATCGCGATCTAGTGGTAGCATGAGTAGGCATCCAGGAAGGAGAGGATTTCACACCCTAAGGTGGAGTCAACTATCTAATCTATGCATGGTAAAGGGAAGTGATCCTTTGGGCATGCCTTGTTGAGGCTAGTATAATCAACACACATTTTGCACTTCCCATTCTTCTTTTTTACAAGAACAGGATTAGCTAGCCAGTCAAAGTGGTATACCTCTTTGACGAATCTGGCTACCAAAAGTTTGGCGATCTCCTCACCTATGGCCCTATGCCTTTCATCATCAAAGCGACTGAGGCATTGCTTGGTAGGCTTTGAGCCTAGGACGACGCGTAGTGCATGCTTAGCGACCTCCCTCAGTATGCCTGGCATGTCAAAAGGCTTCCATATGAAGACATCACGATTTGCACGTAGGAACTCGGCGAGATCGCTTTCCTATTTGGTCGAGAGCTTGGTCCCGATCCGCACCATCTTGGTCGGGTCAGTGGGGTCGATCTCCATAGCCTTGGTTTCCTCAGTCGGATGGAAGGCGCTCAAGGATGTTGGCCTATTGCAGTCGGGGACTGCTGGAGTCGCTGAATTCCCAAACTCTGGGAGCTCGGTGGAGTTGATGATGGTAGTGGCGAGCTCATAATGCTCGCGGTCGCACGTGTAGGGATGCGAGAAGGTGCTACCTATGGTGATGATGCTGTTTGGCCACGACATCTTTAGCTTGAGATAGGTGTAGTTGGGGATTGCCATGAACTTGGCGTAGCATGGCCGCCCCAAAATGGTGTGGTAGGACCCTAGAAAGTCCACTACCTCGAAGGTTAGGACCTCCAAGCGGAAGTTGGCGCGGTTGCCAAATGTGACGGGTAGGTCGATCTACCCGAGTGGATACACCTGCGCCCCTAGGATCACACCATGGAAGGGAGAGCTCACTGAGCAGAGCTCCGACCAGAGGATGCGCATGGCATCGAGGGTGTCAATGTAGAGAATGTTGAGGCCATTGCCTCCATCCATCAACACCTTGGTGAGGCCCTTCTTGCGGATGATGGGGTCGATGATGAGCAGGTAGCAACCTGGTCGGGCGACATGGGAAGGATGGTCTCTCTGATCAAAAGTGATCGGGGAGTCCAACCAGCTAAGGAAAGAGGGGATGGCTGACATGGCAGTGCATGCCTCTCTATAGTGTATCTTATTAAAAGGTCCTAATATGGCTAGAGGGGGGGGGGTGAATAGCCTATTTAAAATCTACAAATCAACTAGAGCAATTTGATTAGTATAACAAATAGTGAAATGCAAACTTGCTCTAGCTCTACAAGGGTTGCAAGCCACCTATCCAATAATTCTAGTTGTTATGATCAATAGGCACACAATCCACTAGGTCACTACTCACTAAGAGCTCTCACAATTGCTGCACTAAAGAGCTCCACTAGATGAACTTAATTCACAAAGCAAGCTCTCAAATCTAGCTACACTAAAGAGCTTGATATAGCTAGTTTGCAGGAATGTAAATGAGTAAGTGAGGTGATAATACCACCGCGTAGAGGAGTGAATCAATCATGAGATGAATACTTTATCAATCACTGGGAGAATACCAAAGGGCAAGAGACAACCAATTTTCTCCCGAGGTTCACGTGCTTGCCAACACGCTATGTCCCCATTGCGTCGACCAACACTTGGTGGTTCAGCGGCTAAGAGGTGTTGCACGAACCTCGTCCACACAATTGGACACCGCAAGAACCTACCCACAAGTGAGGTAACTCAATGACACGAGCAATCCACTAGAGTTACCTTTCGGTGCTCCACCGGGGAAGGTACAAATCCCCTCATAATCACCAGAGATGGCCACGAACAATCACCAACTCATGTCAATCCCCCTCCGCTGCTCCAAGCCGTCTAGGTGGTGGCAACCACCAAGAGCAACAAGTGAATCTTGCAGTGAAACACGAATACCAAGTGCCTCTAGATGCAATAACTCAAGCAATGCACTTGGATTTTCTCCCAATCTCACAAAGATGATAAATCAATGATAGAGATGAGTGGGAGGGCTTTGCCTAAGCTCACAAGGTTTCTATGTGAATGCAAATGGCCAAGAGAGTGAGCTTGAGCCGGCTATGGAGCTTAAATAAAAGCCCCCACAAAATAGAGCCATTATACCCCGTCACTGGGCACAACACAGGGTGACCGAATGCTCCGATCATATCGACCGGACATAGGATGCCAGCGTTCGGTCGTGCGATGCACGCCACGTGTCCCTTCTCTTCAAATACTGAGCGCCCAATCCCAATGGTTAAGTGATGACCAGACATGCTGCTGCGAAGTGACCGGATGCTGGACCTCAGCGTCCGGTCATTTCCAATAAGCATCTAGAAGCGAGAAATCACGACCGGACGCATCCGGTCATGATCGACTGGACTGACCCAGCGTCTGGTCACACAGTGTCTCCTCTGTGCGCTGCCACATCAATAGGACCGAACGCACCCCATCAACGTTCGGTCACTAAGTGACCTAGCATCAGGTCAAAGACCAACGCCAGAGTCTTCACACTTCCACTGATCGGATGCTCTAGTCCAACAGAGACCAGTGTCTAGTCACTTATAGTGACCTCTGTCTTTTCTGTAAAGAGTGCCGGTGGCACCATCGGACTATCCACACTCTATGGGCGGACACTCCGCTGGTAAAGTTTCTAACCCTTGCTCAAATGTGCCAACCACCAAGTATATCACCTTGTGCACATGTGTTAGCATATTTTCACAAACACTTTTAAGGGTGTTAGCACTCCACTAGATCCTAAATGCATATGCAATGAGTTAGAGCATATAGTGGCACTTTGATAACCGCATTTTAATATGAGTTTCACCCCTCTTAATAGTATGACTCTAGATCCTAAATGTGATCACACTTACTAAGTGTCTCGATCACTAAACCAAAATGGCTTCTATAATTTATACCTTTGCCTTGAGCCTTTTGTTTTTCTCTTTCTTCTTTTCAAGTCCAAGCACTTGATCATCACCATGGAATCACCATCGTCATGTTATGATCTTCATTTTCTTCACCGCTTAGAATAGTGCTACCTATCTCATAATCACTTTGATAAACTAGGTTAGCGCTTAGGGTTTCATCAATTCACCAAAACCAAACTTGAGCTTTCACTTATGCTAGCGCTTGGAGTGGATAGCGTCGGATCCCCCAAAGATCATGAGGCATTCCTCGAGGTCGGGGAAGCCATCACCATCCTTGCCCGCCGTCCCTTCTTTCTTGGCCTCCTCCTCCTTGCCTTTCCCTTCCTTTGGCTTGGCGGCTTGCCACAGGAAGCGCTTGAGCTCGCAGTCCTTATAGAGGTGTTTGATAGGATAGGTGTGGTTGGTGCATGGACTCTACATGAGCTTATCGAAGTGGTTGGGTTGGCCCTGCTAGGGCTGCTTGCCCGCTCGGTCGGTCGTAGCAACCAAAGCTGGGTTGGTCGGTCGGTGCTGATCCTTCTTACTCTTCTTGCCCCTTTGTGTGGAGGGGCACTCGCCTTGGTCCTCATGCTTGGCCTTGCCCCTATCCTGACCATCGCTAAAGACCACCCCAACCACCTCCTCGCTGGAGGCATGGTTTGTGGCGATGTCGAGCAGGTCACGGGTGGTACGAGGCTTCACATAGTTGAGCTTGTGGATCAATGACTCGTAGGTTGTCCTAGACAGGAACACGCTGATGATGTCCATGTCGATGACATCAAGAAGGGAGTTGCACTGCTTTAAGAACCTACGGATGTAATCCCATAGGGACTTGTTGGGCTCCTGCTGGCAGCTCTTGAGGTCCCAGGAATTCCCAGGATGGACATACATCCCTTGGAAATTTCTAATGAAGACCCTCTTGAGATCCGCCCAGTCACGGATGCTGTCGTGTGGAAGGAATTCAAGCCATGCTCGAACATGCTCCCTCATGTAGATGGGGAGGTACTAGATGATGAAGTAGTCATCATCCACTCCTCCAGCTTAGCAGGCGAGGCAGAAGTCTTCGAGCCATATACCAGGGTTTGTCTCCCTGGTGTATCTCGTAATGTTGGTGGGCGGTCGGAAGCGCTGTGGGAATAACACTTTCTGGATGAGATGACCAAAGGCCCATGGCCCTGGGCTATCTAGGCTAGGGTTCCGGTCGTTTGGTCAACCACCATGCCTAGGGTCTGTGTCCTTGCACTCCTCGATGGTCAGGCCAGGGCCCACGCCGCCTAGTCTCGCCGCCATTCGATGGGCGTTATCATCGTGCCAGGCGTGGCATCGATTGTTGATGACGCTGCGAGCATCATGGTTTCGCCTAAGCCATTCGCGCATAGGTGGTCGGTGTGGAGCAGGCATCGGGTTGGGCTATGGTGTAGCCATGGCTTCCTGCTCCATGCCCGGCAACTGCTGCGATGAGTGGACGGAGCGATTCGACTGGTGCGGCCCCACTCCCTAGGTTGGGCAAGAGGCCACGAGCCGGTATTGCGACGCAGAGCTCTCTGCCTGCTGAACGGTGGTGATCTCCACCAGCCCCCGGAGGTTTGTGGTGGATTACCTATTCCTAGGGGTCGGTAGGCTCAGGGAGGCCGCACAGAAGCATCGCTGCAGCAGCGATGTTCTAGCTAGCCTGAGCAAACTAAGGGGGGTCGTTACCTCCATTTAGAATGTTACGCTGGACCTGATGGGCGTGACCCCAAGCATCGCTCGTAGGGTTACACGCATGTGGCGCAGCGTGCTACACCGAGCGCGCCAGCGTAGGTGGCGGCTGGCTCTACCACCTTTGTTGTAACTCCTCATTGTGCTCCTATGCATGCTCTAGGGCCTTCACACGGGGTCTAGAGGGTGTGAGTCTATAGAGACTCCACTACCACCGATGGCTGTCCTAGGGTGTCTGCCATAGCGCACTCCCAGGATAGAGGTGGCCAGGTGCCACGATGTTACCGATGCTGGAGCCGTCACTTTTGACCTCATCATCGATGTGGTCATGGAAGGAGGCGGGAGCATAGCCCGCCATCCCCACAAACTCAGACGTGAGAGGGGGAGGCATCAGCATCCTTCAGAGCCCCCACGTGCATGCATCCACGAGAGACATAAAGCCGTAGGGGAACCGGTCGCACGGCGGTTGCGGTGGGGACAACGGTGTCTCTTCGGAGAGTCAACAAAAGGTGTTAAATAGTGAGTAAAGAACAATATGTACATCACTCATCGTGGGGTTTGAGCCTAGCATGGGCTCGAGGCGAAGCGCGAGTGTCTCGACGTTGAGGTCATCGAGTGGCCTAGGGCCGGTGGAGGGTGCTCCTCTAGTGAACACCAGGACAAGTGCCTCCTCACGGAGATGGTGTACGCCGAGCTAGTCGATGACAAAGTCTAGACTCTTGAAGAGGAAGGTCTAGAGTGACACGAAGACGGGAGGAGGCCACATCCCATCAAGTGGGAGCGTGGGAAACTCCAGCAAGCCGAAGCAAATCGTATCGCTCGAGCCCGCCATGCCGAAGATGGTGGAAAGGTGGGCCATCTAATGACCAAAGGCGTGAACGCACGGCGTCCTCCCCACAGATGGCGCCAACTATCGGTGTGAAATGTGGCCGATAAGTAAATATTTGTAGTTTTGCCGTGCGTTGTGATTGGATGTGGCCTAGCACACGATAAAACAGGATTTATACTCGTTCAGGCAACATGCCCTACGTCTAGTTTTAGTCGGTTGGTGACTTTATTCCTGAGCCCAGGTGCTCGAAGTTTGCTATGGTGTTACAAATGAGTAAGGAATGAGAAGGGGGGTGTTAGAGGTCCGATCGGACTCTAAACCGAATGGAAGAGTGTGATGGGTGCTCTAACATGCGCTAAGTATTGGAGCATATGCTCTGTGTAGCTATCGAGTTCTAGAGCTATTAAGCTGTTCGAGTCCTCAGGTCATCGAGTCCTCAAGTCGTCTAGCATCTCCCTATTGGGATAGAGCGCATCCCCTTTTATAGGTGAAGAGGATGGCCTTACAAGTCAGAGAGAAAGAGAGAGAGAGTGCGTACGTGTGCTATCTTGTCTTGTTGCCCACACTGTCGGGTACAAGATGGCTGCCAGTGCCCATAATATTGTTTATGCCTAGATGCGTCTAGTAGGTTCTACCATGTTCGCCTAGTATGGCAAACGACATCGCCCACAACACTGTTTATGCTCTGACATGTCTAGAAGGTTGTAGAGTGTTCGTCTGTCATAGCCTGGTGGCACTGTCCTGCAGGTGCGTAGGGTATGGCAAGGTACAGTTCTTGGTATTGCGGTTGACTTGAGCGCCTTATCTTATCTCCTTCGCCTATGCCCTAGGCCCACATCGAGCAGGTGTCCCCGGTCAGTTGCTCCTACTTGGCCCCGATCATGTCAGTTGGGAAAGAGCAGTGAGCAGAGGTCCGGCGTATCCTCAGTCAAAGAAAGGGGGCGGCCGACGCGGAGCCTACGACCCAGAGGTCGAGCGAGGTGGAGCTCGTGGCCCAGAGATCGGGTGAGGCAGAGCTCGCGAAATAGAGATCGGGCGAGGTCGGCCCTTTCTACCCCTCACTCTAAAGGTGCCCGGAGCGGTTGTCGAACCCATCGGTGGGTGAAAGCTCTAGTTTGGTTTTGGTGAATTAATGAAACCCTAAGTGCTAACCTAGTTTATCAAGTGGGCATATGATTATAAAGGTCTTAGGGTCATCGCCTACCCTAGGCGTGCCCCCTAATGGGCCCAAACACGATACACGGTCCAACGGACCAAAAAAAGGTGTCGCAGCACCCTGGCAGATTCTGGATGCTGAATTATTTCGATGATTCCTGTTGATTCCGAAGAGCTTTTGACGTGAAACCACTTGGATTGGCTTCCTTATCAAATTATATTTCCATCCATATGTGGATCATCGAAAAAGGAGTCCGGATGCGTCCTGGGTGACCAGTTTAAGGCAGACTGGTCCTGGATTCTGAGGTAGACTCGAACTTGAGTTGCTTTGGGCCTCTACCTCGGAGACTCGAACCGAATTAGCCTCGGGCCTCCTTCTTGACTTGGACACCCTTGCTGGCCTCCTTCCCCTCCATCCCATGCGCCAAACATGGTCATATGCATGGGTGTCATGTCCTCATCATAGCACATTCCAAATGATGAAGCAAATGAAGACCATGACATGATGATGGTGATGACATGGTGATGATCAAGCGCTTGGACTTGAAAAGAAGAAAGAGAAAAACAAAAGGCTCAAGGCAAAGGTATAAATGGTAGGAGCTATTTTGTTTTGGTGATCAAGACACTTAGAGAGGATGATCACATTTAGGTTTGATAGCCGTACTATTAAGAGGGGTGAAACTCGTATCGAAATGCGGTTATCAAAGTGCCACTAGATGCTCTAACTCATTGCATATGCATTTAGGATCTAGTGGAGTGCTAACACCCTTGAAAATATTTATGAAAATATGCTAACACATGTGCACAAGATGATACACTCCTGGTGGTTGGCACATTTGAGCAAGGGTTAGGAACTTCACCGGCGGAGTGTCCGCCCGTAGAGTGCGGATAGTCTGACGGTGCCACCGATGCCCTAGACAGAAAAGACGGAGGTCACTATAAGTGACCGGACGCTGGTCTCTGAAGGACTGGCATGTCCGGTCAGTAGCAGCAGAAAAAGCGTAGCGTCGGTCATCGACCGAACGCTGGCACTAAAACAACCAGACGCTGGTTGGCTGCGTCTGGTCACACTGACATGGTCACGCACAGAGGAGTCACTGAGTGACCGGACACTGGGTGTGTCTGGTCAAGCATGACCGGACACGTCCGGTCGTAAAAAATCATTTCTAGATACTTACTGGAAACGACTGGACGCTGAGGTCCAGCATCCGGTCACTTCACAGCAGCGCGCCCGGTCATCACTTGACCGTTGGGATCAGGCGCTCATTTTTTAAAGAGAGAGGACACATGGCGTGCATCGCACGACCGGACGCTGAGGTCCAGCATCCGGTCAATATGACCGGAGCATCCGGTCACCCTGTGTTGTGCCCAGTGAAGAGGTACAACGACTCTATTTCATGGGGGCTTCTATTTAAGCCCCATGGCCGGCTCAAGCTCACTCTCTTGGCCATTTGCATTGACATAGCAACCTTGTGAGCTTAGCCAAAGCCCTCCCACTTATCTTCATCATTGATTCATCATCTTTGTGTGATTGGGAGAGAATCCAAGTGCATTGCTTGAGTGTTTGCATCTAGAGGCACTTGGTGTTTGTGTTTCACTGTGGGATTCGCTTGTTACTCTTGATGGTTGCCGCCACCTAGACGGTTTGGAGCAGCGAGGATTGTCGAGCGGATGGTGATGATTGTCTCCGGCTCCGATCGTGGTGACTATGAGGGGTTCTTGACCTTTCCCCGGTGGATAGCCAAAAGGTACTCTAGTGGATTGCTCGTGGCTTATGTGATCCTCATCTTGTGTTAGTTGTACGGCACCCAATTGAGGGTTTGGCGTGTGATGCCAATTAGCGCGTGAACCTCCAAGTGAGTGTATCGCCACAACGAGGAGTAGCTTGCCGGCAAGCAAGTGAACCTCGGTAAAAAATCATTGTGTTCATCATTTGATTCCGAGGTGATTGGTCTTCATAGTTATTCATTCTTGTGATTGATTGGCTCCTTCCTCGACACGGCGGTATAACCTTCTTGCTCACTCTCTTTATATTACCGCAAATTAGTTGTCAAGCTCTTTAGTGTAGCTAGTTGTGAGAGCTTGTTAGTTTAGTTAGTGTGGCTCTTTAGTTAGCCTTTGAGAGCACATTAACTTAGTGTAGTGACATAGCTATTGTATGGATAGAAACTATATCAACTAGTATTGTGGTAGGTGGCTTGCATTTTTTAGTAGGCTAGCGCAACACTTGCTTCGCCTCATAATTGTGTAACCGGTTTGCTAAGTGTTGTTGTAGAAATTTTTTATTAGGCTATTCACCCCCTCTCTAGCCATTAGGACCTTTCAAGTGGTATCGGAGCCGAGGTCACCGTAATTTGAGGCTTAACAACTTTCGGTGTAAAAATGGCTCAAATCAACAACACCAAGAAGCCACCCCAATTTGATGGCACAAATTATCTGTATTGGAAATCAAAGATGACCACACATATTAGGTCAATCAATAGAAAAGTGTGGAAGGTGGTAGAAACCAAAATTGAGATTGGTGATCCAGAGAATCCCACCGCGGCTAAAGAAGTGCTTCTCCAAAATAATGACATTGCTCTAAGTGTCATTCATGATGCAATTGATGAGAGAACATTTGAGCAAATCAAGAATATTGAGATGGTTCATGAGGCTTAGAAGAAGTTGGAAGAATCATTTGAGGGCACTCAAGCCATGAAGGGTGCAAAGGCATACATTCTCAAAGAGAAGTTTGCAAGCTTCAAGATGAAGGAGGAAGAGAGTGTGCCGGAGATGTTCCATAGGCTTCAAGTGCTTGTCAATGATCTCAAAGCACTTAGAGAGGAGGTGAAGGACAAGGACTTCTCCCACAAGTTCTTGAGATGTTTACCTTCAAGATTTAGCACATTGGTCACTATTCTAGTGAGGAGCTGTTTGGACACCATGACACCAAACAAAGTGTTGGGAGATATAATGACCGATGATACATATAGAGATGATGATGAGAAGGAAGAAAAGAAGGAGAAGAAAGATGAGAAGAAGGATGAGAAGAAGAAGAGCGTGGCATTCAAGGCCACATCATCCAAGGGCAAGGCAAAACAAGATACATCAAGTGAAGATAATGGCTCAAGGGATGATGATGATGATGAGAAGATGGCTCTCTTTGTCAAAAAATTTGGCAAGTTCATGATGAAGAAAGGGTATCATGCTAGAAGAAAGAAATCTTCATCCAAGAACAAGGAAGAGTCAAGAAGGTGCTTCAAATATGGAAGCAAAGATCATCTTGTTTCTCAACGCCCATACAATGGCAACAATGATGATGACAACAAGAAGAACAAGAAGAAGGATAAGAAGGAAAAGAAATAGAAGAAGGACAAGATGACCTTCAAGAAGAAGAAGGGTGGTTCATATGTGGTCACTTGGGATAGTGATGCTTCCTCAAGTGATGATGATTATAGTGATGATGACAAGACCACCAAGAAGAAGGCACTTGCAAGCATTGCTATCAATGAGAAACCTTCTCTCTTCGACACTCCATCATGCTTCATGGCTAAGGCCACTAAGGTACAAACTTGTGATGACGGAAGTGATGATGAACATGATAATCAAAATGATAGTGATAGTGATGATGATGAACCAACTAAAGATGAATTATACGACATGCTAGAAGATACTAAAGAATACTTTGATATTAAGAGAAGGGAATGCAAGAGCTTGAATAAGGAGGTAAAAGCCCTCAAGCAAGCCCTTGATGAGCTCAAAGCAACTCATGAGAGGCTAGAGGAAGCCCATGAGAAGCTTGGCAAGGCTCACAAAAAGCTTGAAAAGGCTCATTCCTCTTTGCTTGATGAGCAAAATAAAAAGAAGTATGTTGAAACTTGCAATGTAGGCTCAATTTGTGATATAATTGATGAATCATTATCTATGCCTATCATTGTTCCTCCCACTAACCCATCTTGTAGTACTTCTACTTCCACCTCATCTAGTAGTGATGGTCTTACTTGTGCCTCACTAATGGTTGAGAATGAGAACCTTAAAAAGGAGGTCAATAAGCTCACTCACACCTTGGCTAAGGCCTATGGTGATGAGGACCGCTTGCTTATGTGCTTGGATAGCCAAAGAGCTTTTCTCTACAAAGAGGGATTGTGCTATACCCCCAAGAAAGGCAAGACGACCTTTGCTCCTCACAAGACTAGTTTTGTGAAGAACAATGGTCGGTTTTACACTAGTTGCAAGCAAGTTGGTCATAAAGAGCATGAATGCAAAAATAAGAGCAAAAATGCTAATGTATCCTCCATTAAGATTGATTCTTTCTATATGTTTACCAAGGATATAAATGGTGTGAAGGCTAAGTTCATTAATAAACCATGGATGGGCTCAAAGAAGAAAGCCATTTGGGTACCAAAGAGCTTAGTGACTAACCTTCAAGGACCCAAGCAAGTTTGGGTACCTAAAAAGAATTGATCTTCTTTTGTAGGTTAATTACAAAGCCGGAGGAAGGCATTGGGTTCTTGATAGTGAGTGCACTCAACACATGACCGATGATGCAAGAATGTTCAACTCAATCAACACCAATGGCAATGATGGTTATGATAGCATCACATTTGGTGACAATGGTAAAGGCAAAGTCAAAGGGATTGGTAAGATTGCAATATCCAATGACATGAGCATTTCCAATGTGTTGCTAGTAGATAGCTTGAACTTCAACTTGCTATCCGTGGCTCAATTGTGTGATCTTAGATTCAAATGCATATTTGGGGTAGATGATGTAGAGATCATAAGTGTAGATAGCTCTAACTTGATCTTCAAATGCTTTAGATATGAGAATCTATACTTGGTTGATTTCAATGCTAGTGAAGCTAGATTATCTACATGCTTGTTCACTAAGTCTAGCATGGGTTGGTTATGGCATAGAAGGCTTGGTCATGTTGGAATGAAACAATTGAATAGATTGGTTAAGCATGACTTGGTTAGAGGCTTGAAAGATATTGTGTTTGAAAAGGATAAGCTTTGTAGCTCTTGTCAAGCCAAAAAACAAGTTGGAAACACCCATCCTAGGAAAAGCATGATGAGCACTAATATAGCATTTGAGTTATTGCATATGGACTTATTTGGGCCAACACAATACACTAGCATTGGTGGAAATAAATATGGCTTTGTGATAGTGGATGATTATACTAGATACACATGGGTATTCTTTCTAATGGACAAAAGTGATGTGTTTGCAACATTCAAATCATTTGTCAAGGGTATTCACAATGAGTTTGAAACAACCATCAAGAGAGTTAGAAGTGACAATGGTAGTGAGTTCAAGAACACTAGAATTGATGAGTTGTGTGATGAATTTAGAATTAGACATCAATTCTCGGCCAAGTACACTCCACAATCAAATAGTCTTGTTGAGAGGAAAAATAGAACACTCATTGATATGGCAAGGTCTATGCTTAGTGAGTATAATGTTAGTCAATCTTTTTGGGCCAAAGCTATCAACACGGCTTGCTATTATAGCAACCGCCTCTATTGTCACCCATTGAAAGAGAAGACACCATATGAGCTCTTGAGTGGTAGAAAGCCCAACATTGCATATTTTTGGGTCTTTGGTTGCAAATGCTATATCTTGAAGAAAAATACTAGATTGGGCAAGTTTGACAAGAAATGTAATGAAGGATTTCTACTTGGATATTCAACCACAAGCAAAGCATATAGAGTTTGGAATTTAAATAGTGGTACTCTTGAGGAAGTTCATGATATTGAATTCGATGAAACCAAGGGTTCACAAGTAGAGAATGAGAATTTGGAAGATGTTAGGGGCATTCAACTTTCAAATGCCATGAAGAACATGGATGTTGATGAATTGAGGCCTAGGCAAGTGAATGGTGATGAAGATGATCAAGTGCAAGTGCTCTCTAACTCAAATGTGCAAGGTGATACAAATCAAGTTAGCACAAGTGGTTCTCATGACAATGAACAAGATCAAGTGGCTAGCACATCATCTCAACCTAATGATCAAGTAAGTGCAAGCAATCAAGTTCCAATTCTCCAACCAACCAATATTGCAAGGGATCATCCATTGGACACTATAATTGATGATATTTCTAGAGGTGTGCAAACTAGATCAAGATTGGCTTTATTTTGTGAGCACTTCTCATTTGTGTCATCCATTGAACCAAAGAAGATAGATGAAGCATTGAAGGATGTTGATTGGGTGAATGCTATGCATGAAGAATTGAATAACTTCACAAGAAATCAAGTATGGGAATTAGTAGAGAGACCAAAGGAACACAATGTGATTAGAACCAAATGGGTCTTTAGAAACAAGCAAGATCAAGATGGGATAATAGTAAGGAACAAAGCAAGATTGGTAGCACAAGGCTATACACAAGTTGAAGGTCTTGACTTTGGAGAAACATATGCCCCGGTTGCTAGATTGGAAGCATTTAGAATCTTGCTAGCCTATGCTTATGCCCACAACATCAAACTCTATCAAATGGATGTCAAGAGTGCATTTCTCAATGGTTACATCAATGAAGAAGTTTATGTTGAGCAACCTCCCGGTTTTGAAGATGACAAGAAGCCCGACCATGTATACAAGTTGAAGAAGGCATTGTATGGCTTGAAGCAAGTACCTAGAACATGGTATGAGAGATTGAGGGAATTCCTACTCTCTAAAGGGTTCATGATAGACAAGGTTGACACCACTCTTTTTATCAAGAAGATTAGAAAAGATTTATTTGTGTTGCAAATCTATGTTGATGACATCATATTTGGATCAACCAATCAAGACTTTTGTGATGAGTTTGGAAAGATGATGGCTAATGAGTTTGAGATATCCATGATTAAAGAGTTAAGTTACTTCCTTGGTCTTCAAATTAAGCAATTGAAGAATGGTACATTTATGAGTCAAGGCAAGTATATCAAGGACATGATCAAGAAGTTTGGCATGAATGATAGTAAAGCCATTAGCACACCAATGGGTACAAATGGTAACTTGGATAGTGATTTAAGTGGAAATATGGTAGATCAGAAATTATATCTATCTATGGTTGGAAGCCTACTCTATGTGACCGTATCAAGGCCGGATGTCATGTTTAGTGTATGCATGTGTGCAAGATTTCAAGCCTCACCAAGAGAAAGTCATTTGAAGGCTACAAAGAGAATATTGAGGTACTTGAAGCATACACCAAATGTTGGTTTGTGGTATCCCAAAGGAGCAAAGTTTGAGCTAGTTGGTTACTCCGACTCGGATTATGCGGGATGCAAGGTTGAAAGAAAGAGCACCTTGGGCACATGTCAATTGTTGGAAAGACCACTTGTTTCATGGCCATCAAAGAAGCAAAATAGTGTTGCATTATCAACCGTCGAAGCCGAATACATATCCGCCGGTAGTTGTTGTGCACAAGTACTTTGGATGAAGGCCACTTTGAGTGATTTTGGAATCAAGTTCAAGAAAGTGCCATTGCTATGTGACAATGAGAGTACAATCAAGTTGACCAACAATCCGGTTCAACATACAAGAACAAAGCATATTGACGTCCGCCACCATTTCATAAGAGATCACCAACAAAAAGGGGATATTTGCATTGAGAGTGTAGGCACCGAAGATCAACTTGCTGATATATTCACCAAGCCATTGGATGAGAAAATGTTTTACAAGCTAAGGAATAAGTTAAACATATTGGATTTCTCAAATACGTGTTGATGCACCCCCCCCATTTATATGACATGCCTCTACTTCGAGCAATCCAAGGTAAAAGTTGATTGGCATGGCATACATCTTTGCTAAGGACATGTTTAGTGCATCTAGTCATCTCTCACATTAAATAGGCTCATTCATGAAAATCAAATGAAGTTGATGATTATATGGTACCACTATTGCTTCTATGCTTACTTTGATCTAGTGGTAGCATATAACATATTTGTGGGCTTGTAAACCTAGTATTTGATCTAGAAAAGGAGCTCTAAGTGTTTAACTCAACATGGTACAAGATAACCCTTATTTGGAGGTGTGAAGAAGCTTGTCCTTGGATCAAACCGAGTTAAATATCTTTGGCAAATGATCTAGATTGGACCAAATTTGGGAAAATGATCCTCACCCCATTGATTGACATTGATAATCTCAACTTATCTATAATTTAAGCCTTTGTGGTCATTGATAACAAAGGGGGAGAAATAGTGCACAAAGATAGTGAAAAGACAACACAAAGGGGGAGAGAAACAAAGATATAAGTGATAGGGAAAGTATTTGACATAGGGGGAGAGATATGACAAACGAAAGAGATCAATTAAAATTTTGAGCACACAAGTAGGGGGAGCACATGAACTTGTATGGTGCATTTGAATGTGCATTTCATATGTTTGCTTGCATGGCATAAGTTTTAAATTTCAATATCCTGCTTGTGTGGTGTATGCTAGTTGTAGGTTTGAATAATGAAATGAAAATCTAGCATGCGTAGGTTATCTAGTGATGTCATTTCCAAGTGTTTTCAAATGGTATCAAGCTAACCATGGTGCTAAGGATGGTATAACGGTGCACTCCGATTGGTATCATGCTTCAAAGGTCCATCTTTTATACCTTAGCATCATTTGGTAGACATTGTCTCCTATATTTCCTATCTAAGCATGTGTGCAAGCTTCAATCCAAACTCTTAGCACATATGTAGGGGGAGCAATTACTACCATTTGGGGTTCATGAAACTTGTCCATATTCTATTACACATGGTAAATATGCTTGGGCAAGCAACATGGATTCAATTGAATTTTAATTCATATCTTTGTGAAAGGGGCCAAAAAGGAGGAGATTGAAAGCTCTAGTTTAGTTTTGGTGAATTGATGAAATCCTAAGTGCTAACCTAGTTTATCAAGTGATCATGAGATAGGTAGCACATTCCAAGTGATGAAGCAAATGAAGACCATGATATGATGATGGTGATGACATGGTGATGATCAAGCGCTTGGACTTGAAAAGAAGAAAGAGAAAAACAAAAGGCTCAAGGCAAAAGTATAAATGGTAGGAGCTATTTTGTTTTGGTGATCAAGACACTTAGAGAGTGTGATCACATTTAGGTTTGATAGCCATACTATTAAGAGAGGTGAAACTCGTATCGAAATGCGGTTATTAAAGTGCCACTAGATGCTCTAACTCATTGCATATGCATTTAGGATCTAGTCTAGTGCTAACACCCTTGAAAATGTTTGTGAAAACATGCTAACACATGTGCACAAGATGATACACTTGGTGGTTGGCACATTTGAGGAAGGGTTAGGAACTTCACTGGCGGAGTGTCCGCCCGTAGAGTGCAGATAGTTCGACGGTGCCACCGGTGCCCTAGACAGAAAAGATAGAGGTCACTGTAAGTGACCGGACGTTGGTCTCTGAAGGACCGGCGTGTCCGGTCAGTAGCAGTAGAAAAAGCGCAGCGTCGATCATCGACTGAACGCTGGCGCTGAAATGACCAGACGCTGGTTGGCTGCGTTCGATCACACTGACATGGTCGCGCACAGAGGAGTCGCCGAGTGACCGGACGCTAGGTGTGTCCGATCGAGCATGACCGGATGCATCTGGTCGTAAAAAATCATTTCTGGATGCTTACTGGAAACGACTAGACGCTGAGGTCCAGCGTCCGGTCACTTCACAGCAGCGCGTCCGATCATCACTTGACCGTTGGGATCAGGCGCTGCATCCGGTCACCCCGTGTTGTGTCCAGTGAAGGGGTACAACGGCTCTATTTCATGGGGGCTTCTATTTAAGCCCCATGGCCGGCTCAAGCTCACTCTCTTGATCATTTGCATTGACATAGCAACCTTGTGAGTTTAGTCAAAGCCCTTCCATTCATCTTCATCATTGATTCATCATCTTTGTGAGATTGGGAGAGAATCTAAATGCATTGCTTGAGTGTTTGTATCTAGAGGCACTTGGTGTTCGTGTTTTACCGCGGGATTCGCTTGTTACTCTTGGTGGTTGTCGCCACCTAGACTGCTTAGAGCAGCGAGGATCGTCGAGCGGAGGGTGGTGATTGTCTCCTGCTCCGATCGTGGTGATTGTGAAGGGTTCTTGACCTTTCCCCGGCGGAGCGCCAAAAGGTACTCTAGTGGATTGCTTGTGGCTTGTGTGATCCTCATCTTGTGTTGGTTGTGTGGCATCCTATTGAGGGTTTGGCGTGTGATGCCAATTAGTGCGTGAACCTCCAAGTGAGTGTATCGCCACAACGAGGAGTAGCTTGCCGGCAAGCAAGTGAACCTTGGTAAAAAAATCATTGTGTTCATCATTTGATTCTGAGGTGATTGGTCTTCATAGTTATTCATTCTTGTGATTGATTGGCTCCTTCCTCGACACGGCGGTATAACCTTCTTGCTCACTCTCTTTATATTACCGCAAACTAGTTGTCAAGCTCTTTAATGTAGCTAGTTGTGAGATCTTGTTAGTTTGGTTAGTGTGGCTCTTTAGGTAGCCTTTGAGAGCACATTAACTTAGTGTAGTGACATAGCTATTGTGTGGATAGAAACTATATCAAC
The DNA here is from genome assembly GCF_019320115.1 of Miscanthus floridulus. Classification (NCBI taxonomy): domain Eukaryota; kingdom Viridiplantae; phylum Streptophyta; class Magnoliopsida; order Poales; family Poaceae; genus Miscanthus; species Miscanthus floridulus. The sequence goes on along the minus strand of NC_089581.1, from coordinate 53,179,988 downwards.
TAGAATTATGGTAGGTGACTTGCATTTTTAGTAGGCTAACACAACACTTGCTTCGCCTCATAATTGTCTAACCGATTTGCTAAGTGTTGTTGTAAAATTTTTTTAGGCTATTCACCCCCCTCTAGCCATTAGGACCTTTCAGTGGGCCAACCTTTGAACTCCTGGGCCTAGACGGGCGGTAGGAGCGTTTTTAGCTCCGTATCCCCCTTTCCTGTGACGGGTCGTGGCCTGTTTTGGGGAGGCCCTGGTCGGAGGTGCCGATCAGGGACCGGATCGTGGTCTTGGCCTGTTATTGTGTATCTAGGCCGGCCCAGGCGTGTGCTGTTGTTGCGCCTCCTGCTGGCCCGAGTTTTGTAGGGAAGCAGGTCTATTGGGGACCCTGGGTTTATAAACCTGACAGTATTATAAAGATAGTTATGAAATATATATGAAATTTATCATGACTAAATATATAGGGTTAATGAAAATAGATATGAAATTTAGCATAATTAAATATCTAGATTGTTAGAAAAAGATCCATAATTTATTATATAATTATTAGTAAAAATTGAAAAATAGGGACCTATCGGCAACAAGAATGTTGACATATGTTAATCTATAACAAGAATGTTGACATGTTTATCGGCATCGGTAACTCCAACGGGCCTTTTAGCAAAAAAAAATTGCCAACTGATAAGTTGGCATCCCATTAGCTGATAGCCTTGTCAGTATTTGTAAATGCCGATAACACTAATTGGCTTCTAGATTGCCAACAGGCCCTCAGTCGGCTCTCTAATTATCGCCTAGATCTTTCCTCTTCCGCCAAGGCCTAATACCATGGCATGTAGGTTTAGCGACAATTCAAAAGTCGACAGATGGACTGTAAGCAATTGAACTACGACATGATGATATTTTAGAATAACACCTAATTATGTAATTATTTATTAAAATATTCAAAAAAATTCACCACCGGACACCCATTGTCTTGCTCGTTGACTAGCTTCTTGCCCCACCGCTAGCGCTTCTAGGGTTTTTGGCCTTTTCAATTCCCATTGTCTTGCTCGTTGACTAGCTTCTTGCCCCACGGCTAGAATTTGGGAGAGGATTGTGGTTTTCATGCTTGTGAGTCAAAGCCAAGTGATGGATTGATCGAGAATTAAGATATAGGTGCATTGAGATATAAGTGGGGCCGACGTCAAGTGGGAAGGGAGTGTGCTAGTAGACTGGCTTGTTGCGGTGGCGGACTGTAACTCCCCGATTCGGGAAGACGGTTAAGGCCTACTCTACACGTTGAATGAACCACACCTACTAATTAAATCTCTTATGTTTTTATCCTCGCTTCGCATAAAAGAATCGATCCAGAGTTAACAGTCTCCCAGGTCTAGCCTTTTAAGCGGGCTCAGCTCTCCTCCAACGGCCAGCATGGTACAAAACTTTGTTGCTACAGTGTTTTCCATGCTGCTACAGTACCCTAAAACTACAAATATCGTGAATTCGGTCTGGGCCAATGGGCCGGGTCTCACACGGACCTAGGATTTGAACTCAAAGTATGCCTAACAAAAATATCTTGCAATCAATATGATATAATCCAAGACATAATATAGACCTAGTAAAAAACCATGCACGTGCAAGCAAGCACCAGCCAAGCGAAGGGATGTCGGGCAATTTCTAAGTTGAATCTAGGGGAAGCTTTGACAAATTTGTCTGAGAAGTGATTCTATGCTCATCGTATAAAGTGATTCTATGGAATGACTAGGACTAGGAGGTTAGGAGTAAAAAAAAATTATTTCTTCTAATTCACTCCACGCACAGATAATCACTTTCTATGTTTGAGTTTAGTCTAAAAACTAACAAGAATATTTTTAGTCATAAATTACTTATCTCGAAGAATTGCTATTAGCCCTAGAAAATAAGAGGAAGTTAGAGGCTGCAAAACAGACCCTACATGTGTATATCCTTCATTATGTACATACTACTACTACTCATTGGTATTTTCATACATCTTCATAATGACGTATGCGGGAGGTAAGTATAAAGGTAAGCATGTTCGGCAATATCTGTACTTCATCTATTTCAAATTATAAGATATTTTGACTTTTTAAATATATTTCTTTTATTATGTATCTAGATATGTGTTATATTTAGGTGCATAGTAAAAACTAGGTATCTATAAAAATCAAAATATCTTATAATATGAAATGCAGATAATAATAATATAATAATTGAGCACGTGCTACCATCATTGTTGGTTAAACTATTCTACTGATTCTGACAAGCGGGTCCCTCGTGCAACGGTCGCATCAACAAAGTCCATTTGTCATGTGTTTGGCACGAAATGACGGAACAACCTGCTGGTAGCTTTGGCTTCATAAACTTCCGGAGACACCAACGACGAGGCGATGTCTAATAATGTCTGGCATGGATAAACTATGGCCCTGTTTAGTTTCTAAAAAATTTTACCTCAAAGTGTACCATCGAATCTTACGGTACATGTATAGAGTATTAAATATAGACGAAAAAAAATTAATTGCACAGTTCTCAGCAAAATCGCGAGACGAATCTTTTAAGCCTAATTAGTCCATTAAAGCCTTAAGTGCTACAGTAACCCCACATGTGCTAATGCACGATTAATTAGTATCATTAGATTCGTCTCGCAGTTTTTTGATGAGTTCTATAATTTATTTTTTTATTAGTATCCAAAAACCCCTTCCAACATTCTTGCGACATATCGATGTGACACCAAAAATTTTTTATTTTACGAACTAAACACACCTTATCGGAGACGGGGCCCACTGATCGAGCCGTGAGCCGAGCCAATCTGAGCCGCCGCTGGTGCAGGGAGCCAGGGACACTGCGCGTGCACTTGCGACTGAGCTTCGTGTCGACATCTCCAGCCTCTCGGCCCATGAGTGGGCATTTCGGTCATTTGGCCAAGGCCACAGATCCTATAAATGGGGCCCCTTCCTCCTTCCTTGCCGTTGCTGCTGGCTGCGTGGGTCGTGTTTCACGGGCGTAGAGAGAGAAAGCGAAGAGGGCGAGAGAGAGAAGGGGGTCAAGCCCTACGCGTCGTCTCCTGCTGTTTCTTCCCACCCCTTTCCTGCCTCGGCTTCCACCAAACCTTGCTGGTAAGTTCCATTGCTTTTACTCGACAGAGGCTTTTTTGCTCGCGAATATTTTGGGTCCGAGCAACGAAGATGCTCCGTCTTGATTTTGTTTTAGCTGTTGTTAGTATGAATCGTTCGGTCGCGTTTATCCTGGATTTGGACGCCGAGACGCCGCTATATGAGGATTTATTTTGATTTTATTGCGGATGATGGGGGTGGTTGTCGGTTGGCGGGTTTTACCGTTCAGATCTAGTAAAATTGCAGTGGTGGAAGGGAGGGGAGGAGTGGGGCAGTTAGGTTTCTGGGTCCACGTTTGTTTATTTTTGGTGAGGATGGTTACTGGTTCACCTACACGGTTGAAAGGGATGCGTGCTGACTTGTCAAGGTCCTTTTGTTTTTGTTTGTATCTGCGAGATTCTATCGGGTTTGGTACCATGAACTTTTACAGATTTGGCCAAACTGCATGAAATTCAGTGGATTGTCGTCATATTATAGTGTCAGGCGCCTGAGTGAACTTTTACAGATTTACAGATTTATGACGTGGGCAATTGGGTAAAGTTGGCGCGAAATCATTGTGCTATAGTTTATTTGTAATTATATATGCTAGATTACCGCACTGTTGGTTAATCTGTTCTTATCATAACAATTGCCAATGCACAGTGGTCTACCTTTCTTCCACATTACTCAGATGAGTTGGCTCAGCAGTAGCATAAAGAAATAGCACATTGCGGTCATTTCAATAGCTCCCAAACAGATCTCTGAAGCAAATTTTTGTTTTGGGTTGCAGAAAGTTCTGACCTCAGAAACTGAAAGGGGCTTGTGAAGAATTTTCTTGCGGCAGGGCAATGGAGGTATTTGGCAAATCTGTGATTGCTGAGCCCAGCAATGTGATTTTCTTGTCCGCGATCCTTAACACAGAAGGGTCAAACCCTAGTCACAAGTGTGACAAGAGGTGCCAGAACGAGCACATTTTTGGGAACATGTACCGTTGCAAACTGACTGGAACCACTCACATCTGCGACAAAAACTGTAACCAGAGGATCCTCTATGACAACCATAATTCGCTCTGCCGAGTGAGTGGGCAGTTTTTTCCGCTCTCTCCACTGGAGCAGCAAGCAGTGAGGGGTATCCGCAGGAAGCATGAAGTGGACAGCAATGAAGGCTGCTCTTTTAAGCGCAGGCGTGGTGCACAGCTGCATCCTTCCCCCTTCGAGAGGTCCTACTCTGCTGTGTCTCCAATCCCAAGCCAGGTTGGAGATGGCATGGACCTGAGCTAGAGCTAATGAGACTAACTTTTCTTCGGCCAGCCACCTAATTCCGTTCTGTCTACCCCTTTTCCCTTCGATTACAGGATGGAACTATAAGAGCTTCCTTCTTTGTAGACTTATATGAAGGGATATGAGACTCCTTAGATGCACCGAATAAATGTCTATGTAGTATCTATTCTGTTTCATGGGACCTTGTTGTAACTCGTGAACTTTGATTGAGCGCCTATTCTGATTTAGTGGTACTTTCAGACAATCATTCGCATCTTCTCTTTTTTTTCACACTTCCGATTTAGTTATTTTGTGTGTTTTACTTTATGTTCAACTAATGTTCCTTCTAATTTTGATTCTTTGATGCAATTTAATATAATTGAGCGGTGTACATTTGTCCGTCAATGTAAATATGTGAAGGATTCTATGGTCCTGTAATCCATGCACAGGGAACTGACTTGCCTTTGCTGACTGAAGTTTTTGCACAGCTGTTATTAGAGTTTTGCTTGACAAGTTCCTAATCAAGCTTGAATCATTTACGGTTTGTTCTCATATAGCTCAATTCTATCTGTTGCTTAACCCTTTTTTACAGGATATGTTTCTAACGCTTAATGTTTTCCTCATGTTCTTTTTTGTCTTGTTTTTCCCCTTAACATTTGTTGTATGCAGGACCATCCAGGTTCTAATAGTTTTTGGGAAATGTTTTGTTCTTTTTGTATAATTATATTGCTAACTTAATTTCATTTGTTAATTACTTTGCTTTGTTTTGTTTTTGCAGGTGAACATGCTGATTATATTTTCATCGTCGGGTGGCAAGAAACTAATCAAGGAGTCTCTTCTCATTCCTTGCTGTGGAGGACTGTTTAGCTGCAGCTGAGCAGCATGCTTTCCAGGTAACTGATTAGCCATATGTAGCAGTGTCTGAACATGATTACATATTACATCTTTGCACTAGGATCAGCTGTTATTGATACACGAACCTCTTACTCTTGTATGCATTTAATTATGAGCTTGTTGCATATTAAGTGAAAATAAAAGAGCATGTTGCATACTGATGATTACAGGAAAACCTGACAAGTCATCGATGATATTTTCAGGTCCATGTCAGCATGTCGGGAAGTTAGTTTCTTTTGCTGTCATGCCACAACCTCTGTTACTGGAAATAATAAGCCATAAATCAAGGCAGTCTCTTTGCTCATGTAAAATAGATGGATGTTCTTGCTCTATAGGCTGAGTGAGGAGAGGTAGTTCTTCTTTGCTCATTCTGTTCTAGTATGCCGACATAAAGCATTTTTGCACCTTGAGATTTTCCTCAACAGTCTAGTTTAGGGTTGTTACATCCAGGATGATATGTGCATTTCTTTTCCACTTAACTGGTGATGTTCAGGTCCCCTGATTGACAATTATATTTGTTCTGTATGTCGTGCAGAACATAAATTGTTGGAAGAGAAGTTTGATGCTAACACTTTACGAGAAGGACCGAGCCAGAGTACCAGACACAATAACATCAAACTGAGATACTGCAGTTTACCAACTTTTTCGATAGGGCAGATTGAAGAGCAGCAAGATCAGCTTCCATCTGCAGTTTGAAGAAATCTTTTTAAGGTCTCGGACTAAAGGAGAATCCTTCCGGCAATCTTGCCTTCACCCCAAGCATACTGCATACCTTGTAATGATTGTAGTACTTGACAACTGTTACCAGAGTAGTAGATGCTTTTCTTTCGCATGAAGTTTTGTTGGTACCCACTACCCACCTCGTCTGTCTGTAAGAAAAAATGTTTTTGGTCAATGGAATTGCCATGTTCTGCTATGCAACCGGAGAAAATGGTCTTTAATTCGGTATAAAAGGGTTTTCGAAACTCTAGGGCTTTCTTTTGTCATGTTGATTTTTGTAGGTTTTAAGAGCATCTCCATCAGATATCCATTCCAATCTCCTATACTTTAAAAATAGTACTTCAGGAGATGAAAGTGTACAACAAATCTCGTATCTCATCTTCTATACCTATAATTTTCAAGAGATCTCTTAGTCGGAAGCATGTTTTAGGTAATCTGCTATAGTGCTCTCTTACATTCTAAATTGATTTTAAGGTATTCTCTTAAAATAATCTATAGGAGATGTAATATGAGAGATCCGGTGAAGATGCAGACGTGTAAGACGAAGGTTGTTCAGAGAAAAGAAGGCTTGGCAAGGGATTTTTAGTGGTGTGGTCGTGGACTCGTGGTGTATCACCTCCATAAAGCCCAAATTGCCATGGGCTATCGGCCTGGTCCATTTTAGCCGTAGAAGCTGTTCACGATCACTCTGCGGGCTGGTGGCGGCGGTACCCTGTAGCAGTGCAGCTTTCCGCCCCACCTGCACACTCGCGTCGGTCTCGGCACTCGGGCCTTGTTTAGATGGCAAATTTTTACAATCTGGACACTATAGCACGTTTCGTTTGTATTTGATAAATTTTGTCTGATTATGGACTAATTAGGCTCAAAAGATTCGTCTCGTGATTTACAACCAAACTGTGCAATTAGTTATTTTTTTTACCTACATTTAATGCTCCATGTATGTGTCCAAAAATTGATGTGATAGAGAGAGAGTGAAAAAACTTAGAATTTGGAGGTGATCTAAACGGGGCAAGTCGGCAGCACAATCGTGCAGGTCTTTTTTCAAAAATGAATTTAGTAAAATGTACCCTCTCCTTCTAAAAAGTAATTTACAATTAAATTTGACTAAATCTATAAAAAATAAAAAATCAATTATCTTCAAATAGATAATTAGGGACAATCGAGAGATATAGCTTTGTTTTTACGAGCACGGATTAGAAGTTATGACAAGATTGAGAGTAGATTTACTAGGACCTGTTCGGTTGGTATTAAAGTCGACTGATATACTGGCTGAAGCTGTTTTGTTGTGAGAGAAAAATACTGTAGATTCTAGCTGATAAATCGGTTAGTAAATTCAAACGAACAGGCCATAGGAATAGGATTTCTATATATTCATCCGTAGGGGACTAGGAGGAGGATCTATTTGAACATTGGCGTTTATATATAATATAATTCTTCAATATGTACAAGTACGATAATAAATTTATATACTCCCTCTCTCCTGAAATATAATGCGTTCTGACCATTCTCAGACAAAATAAAAGAGAGTGCAATAGACGTATGTACTCCTTACTTAACTTCCTAATCTATTCAAATCGGATTCTATTCTGCATGATTAAATGGTGAACTCTCAGTCTCCTTATACAAAATATGACAAGTACATGAATTACTTTTCTTATACAAAATAATCACATATTTTTATTTAAGTAAATATTATCTTCTTATTCCCAGAATGCACTATAGTCTAGAACAAAATTTAAATGCCAGAATGCACTATATTTTTAGGACAGAGAGAGTACAAATTATAGCATTGGATAAATTCTTCATGTTCTACCACCTTTTATTTCAATCTACTACCTCTGTTTTAAAAAATACAATTATATTTGTATCCTTAATCAATTTATCTAAGTTTAATCAAGTTTACAAAAAGATTATTAATTTTTATATGACACTAAATATATATACCATGAAATGTCTCCATAGTCCAAAAACATATTATTCTACTCTCATTAAAAGTTAATCTATTACAAATTTAACTAAGTTTTATAAAAAATATCAATGTTTGTGACACCAAATTGATATAATATGAAATTATATTTTATGACAAATTTAATTGTACTAATTGGTATCTAAGTATTAATATATTTTTAAAATTTTAGTCAAGCTTATAACATTTTGACCTAGATAAAACTAGAATAACATTCTTTTCAAAAACAAGGTAGTATATTGCATAACATTTGAACTTAGAATAAAGGTAAAACAACGTTAGTTTAAGTTATTTAGTATCATAAATATTAAATTAAAATAGTATTATCTATTTAAGTTTCATGAAAATTAAAATAATTTGACTTGATGTCGTACTAGATATTTTTTATAGAGTACCCCATGTCTCAAATTATAAGTTGTTTTATTTTTTATACAGAGTTTTTATTATTTATCTAAATATAGCATAATTGAACATCTCTAAGAATCTTTCTTAAGCTCACTCCCTAAGTTCTCATTTGGAGAGCGATTTTTTTTAAAAGAATGTTCTTTATATCTTTCCGTCATCAACAATTTATTTATAGTTGTGCGCACTTTCGAGAGCCATTTCCGCTCTCCATCTTTAGCTAGCAAGAAACTTTAAATAAAGAATAAATTGAAGAAGTTGTTGGAAACAATCATTTTCACTAAAAGCTTTATTTGTATTAGTACGGAAACGGAAGGATGTAATTCTAAATGGCAAAATACAGTAATTTTCTTGAAACTGACATCAGGATTGCAGGCACTCGGGGCATGTTTGGTTGCTGCCTCCCAGGCAGCTCCGACGCCAGGCAGCGACCCCAGGCGTTGGATTTCGATCGCCTGGGGCTGCAATCGCTTGCCTGGCAGGCAAGCCCAGACGAGGGCGGCAACCAAACATGCCCTTAGAATTGGGTGTGTGACAGGCTGACAGCCCATGTACGCGCCGGCCGCACGACGCACGGCACACCACACACCACGCTCTCACGGCGTGATTGGTTGCAGAGCGAGCCTTGAGCGGTCAGGCTGTGCAGGACCGAAGAAGCCAGGTTGAGCTCGTGCAGGTGGTCGTGTTTGGTTGTCTGGACTGTTGGTTTAGTACGATATGGGGTTGTGTTTGGTTGTATGCATGTAATTAGTTTTTTTTTTGGTATTTAACGCATGGGTCCTTGCATCCTGGGTAAATAAGTCATCCTATATCATGAGGGAAAGAGAAATCTAGAAGAGAGCCGTGCGGGATGGAGGAAAAAATCTACACGGAAGAAAGTAAAAGAAAGATACAAGTAGAGCAATCAAACACAAACGAATACACCGAAGAATACGAAATAGACCAAATAACGGTCCAGTTTGGACAACCAATCACGCCGTCAGCGAAGCGAACGCAGATGAGGGATGTCACTATGTCAGGAAGGCGCTCAGCAAAGGCGCCCGCGGCTGTGCCCGTGCCGCGCGCCCGCTCCTAGAATCCTACTGTAGTTCAATCCACTCGCACGGAGGAGCAACGCGGAGCAATGGCGCTCGCCGCCCCTTCTTCCCTCCGCCGCCTCCCGACCACGCCACCGCATGTGCCGTCTCCGCCCTGTGCCTCCCGCCTCCGCTCGCGCCCTCTGCGGGAGCCCCGTCTCTGCCATAGACTCGTCGCCGCCGCCGCCGCGGCGGCCACCGCTCCACTCGCATCCTCGTCCACCACCGTACGTACTCCACGAGCTCCTCCTCTCCTTACGAAAACCCGACACCTTCTGACGCTCTGGTCTCGCAGGCGGACACGGAGCGGAGGAAGCACGAACTGCTGCGCGCGGTTCAGGAAACGCGGCGCGGATTCGCGGCGGGGCCCGACCAACGCGCTGCCATCGAGGAGGCCGTCGTACGTAGGAGGCCTAATCGGCCGCTCTCTCTCTAACAATTTGCACTCACGCAACGCGGCGGCGTTTGTGACGCCGTGCTGGGTTTGATTGATTTTGCGTGTCATGTGCAGGTGGCCGTGGAGGAGCGCGGTGCGGGGGAGGGGACGCCGCTAGATCTCGCGGCGCTCGATGGCACCTGGAGGCTGTGTTACACATCGGCGTCAGACGTGCTTGTGCTGTTCGAGGCGGCCGAGAGGCTTCCACCCCTGCAGGTTAAACTAAACAACGTGTGTTCAGCGATCTGTCCTAATTCGTCGTTGCAATTGGATGCCTACTTAAAGCCACTGCCTAGCAATCAATTACAGATGCCAGCACATTTGAGATCGGCTGCAAATGTCAGTAAATTGCCAACCTCCACGTTTTTAAATGTTCGATACTGAGAATTATTGCTAAAAAGTGCAATACACGTTTGTTATGTTTGTCGTCTCTCGTTAGGTTGAGCACTTGAGGCATTAGAGATGATGAGTTTAAGAGTTTAACATGTCCAAAAATAAAAGTTTAAGAGTTTAACTTCTCATACATCAACAAGATGCTTTCTCTGTGTAGTGGATAGTTTATTTTCCTCTTACTGTTTATCACTGGTGTGTTTGAGCAACCATATTTGAGAAATTTAGGGAGAAGGGTTGGAGCCTTGTGACCAGGGTGGTGTTTTGTGGATATATGCAGGTGGGGCAAATATACCAGAAATTTGAGTGCAAAGATCGATCAGATGGTGGAATTGTGAGGAATGTTGTAAGGTGGAGCATCGAGAACTTGCTGGAGGTAACCATTCTATGGCCGTTGTACCTCTTGGGGGCGTTCAGTTTCCCGATGCCTGAAGACTCTCATTTCTTTCCTTCCATATCTCTCATTTCTTTCCTTCCATATTTCTTTATCTTGGCAGCACAGCTGCTGATGTACTTAAATGCATGGACCTTGGATATATAAAGAGTATGATAGTTGGAGGTGTGCTGTTTGCCTCATATGATCATAAAATGCTCACCGGTTTCATATTTTCATTGATAAGGTCATTTTTTTTTCTTTCAGAATCTGGTTGGTTTTCATGTTTTAAAGTACACCATAACTGTATTTCATACATAGAAGAAATTAACTTCTTACTTTGACATGATGTGCAAAGAATGTGGTTAGTTTGCATCTTCTAAGCTTAGCTTCCTATTCTTTGCATGCTATGATGTACCATATTTATTTTCCAGCCTTTTTAGCCCTCATGTTTTCAGTTCTTTCATGTTTGATTCTTTTAGCAATCTCTATAGGAGGAAGAAGGTGCAACACTGATGGTCTCTGCGAAGTTTGTTGTCCTGTCTAAACGCAATATCTTTCTTCAATTTGAGGAGGTAATTTGTTTTCAAGAATAGCTAAATATGATTAGTTGATAAAATGCAAAGCGAAGAGTTGCTAATTTCATGATGAAACATTCAATTTCCAGTGTTAGAAGAACAGCATGAGAAATGATTTTTTGCTTGTTATATGGGACTCTTGTATCAATGATTAAGCTACATTATAAGTTTGCATTCTCCATGACCATGATTCAATTCACATGCAATCTGATGCTATATAACCAGATTCTTTTTCTGGGACTGACTTGATGATTCATACAAGTGCAATATTGTAAATTTCTTCCCTTTTTTTTGGTTATGTCATCCACTGTCTTACCTAAACCCTTTAGAGTATCCAGCCAGCGTTGTTCTTGCATTATCATTTGATTTTTTCACTAGTTCTTCACAGAGCGGGAGCTCTCTGCACTGGGTACGCCCTTTTTTTTTCTTTGGCCATTAAGCCTTTCAGGGGTTTTGAGCCATGGCTGGTCTTAGTTGTGGCTATTGTTTTCTCTGTACTATAATGCTTAAACATTTGACACTTGACTTGTGACCCAAACGCATTGTTTCAACTCTTCAGGCTTCTTGAACAACAGCGATCTTGCCCTCTTTTGTTCAAGAAAAACAGTGTCTATCTTCCTTTTCTTTTGTGACCTTGGTTTTGAGTGTTAGTTGCTAGAACTTATAATCCATTGTATAACAGGTCGCTGTTGAAAATATCAAGATTAGCGAGCAACTGCAGGCACTAATAGCTCCTGCTATACTTCCTCGGTCATTTTTGAGCCTTCAGGTATATGCCAGCCTGCCAGGTTATATCAAATAATTGATCGTTGACTTGCATATTACCTTTGATTTAACAAAATCTTATTTATTCTTTCTTGGTCATTGACAAATATGTGCATCGGTATACATTTCATGTGTCCCATAATATTGTTCTGAATTCTGTTAGTTTCAACTTTCAAGAGCAGTTTCTGTAGCATGCCACATGTTGTCACTTTTGTTGTCTACTGCCAAAAAGGAGATATAAAGTGAAAAATATTATATTTACAAATAACATTTGCAATTTCGCCATGTTTGTTGTATTTCTTTAATCTTTATCATCTAACATAGGACAAGTGTTTCAGATTTCAATGTAGTGAATCTGTTTGTGCAGATATTGCAGTTCCTTAAAACCTTTCGAGCTCAAGTTCCTGTTAGTGGTCCTGAAAGGTAATTTTCCACACTGCTTAATTTTCCTCATTTCGTGTTCCCTGTCTTTTGTATTTACCAAACTGAATTAAATGTCAGACGATCACCTGGAGGATTATATTATCTTTCTTACCTTGACCGTGATATGCTCCTGGGTCGTTCAGTTGGTGGTGGGGGAGTATTTGTTTTCACAAAGGCACAACCTCTTACATAAAGGTTTTCTGATAACCAAGAGCATATCATCTGATGGCATGGCAGCTGTCCTTGAGCTTACAACTTACAAGGGGTATATATACCTTGCAATCTACAGTTTTTATTTTGACGTGCAAATATGTGATAATCACCTCATTCTAGTTTTTTAAGTGATAGATATGATCTACTTTGAGTTTTAAGAGATTACATGCAACATGTTTTCTTTTACACACCAGTTGTGGTGATATGTAGCTGGCTAGTGGTTGCAGATATATAAAGCTTCCTGATAGTTCTATTTCATTTGAGTGTTGTACGAATACTGGAACTGTACCTACTTATTTATAATTTTCTATAATTAGTAATTTAACATTACGATCAGCAAAACTAATGTGGCTATGTACTCCACTTTTCTATTCTACTAGATGACATTGACCTTTTTTGTGGTCCCTGAGATGTGATTTCACCTTAGTTTCCTACTGTTGTGACTTTATTATTACTGAACAATCTAGTTGTATTTTCCAAAAGTTCAGTCTTTATTATTTTTTTGAAGTAAAGTTCAGTCTTTATTATTTAAAATGCATGAATGTTAAGGTATCAAATAAAATGGGACTATTGATCTACTGGGATAGATGCTTGGTGGGTGGTTTTGGTAATAAATGCTGTCATGTAGTGTAACATTGGACACTGCCACATTTGGATAGTTTTTATTTTCAACAACAACAACAACAAAGCCTTTAAGTCCTAAATAAGTTGGGGTAGGCTAGAGTTGAAACCCATCAGAAGCAATCAAGGTTCAGGCACGTGAATAGCTGTCTTCCAAGCACTCCTATCTAAGGCTAAGTCTTTGGGTATATTCCATCATTTCAAGTCTCCTTTTATTGCCTCTACCCAAGTCAACTTCGGTCTTCCTCTGCCTCTCTTCACGTTACTATCCTGGCTTAGGATTCCACTACGCATCGGTGCCTCTGGAGGTCTCCGTTGCACATGTCCAAACCATCTCAACCGGTGTTGGACAAGATTTTCTTCAATTGGCGCTACCCCTAATCTATCACGTATATCATCGTTCCGAACTCGATCCCTTCTTGTATGATCGCAAATCCAACGCAACATACGCATTTCCGCGACACTTAGCTGTTGAACATGTCGTCTTTTCGTAGGCCAACATTCTGCACCATACAACATAGCAGGTCTAATCGCCGTCCTATAAAACTTGCCTTTTAGCTTCTGTGGTACCATTTTGTCACATAGGACACTAGACGCTTGCCGCCACTTTATCCACCCTGCTTTGATTCTATGGCTAACATCTTCATCAATATCCCCGTCCCTCTGTAGCATTGATCCTAAATATCGAAAGGTATCCTTCCTAGGCACTACTTGATTTTCCAAACTAACATCTTCCTCCCCCCGAGTAGCAGTGCCGAAGTCACATCTCATATACTCGGTTTTAGTTCTACTGAGTCTAAAACCTTTGGACTCCAAAATCTCCCGCCATAACTCTAGTTTCTGATTCACTGATGTCCGGCTTTCATCAACTAGCACTACATCGTCTGCGAAAAGCATACACCAAGAGATGTCTCCTTGTATGTCCCTTGTGACCTCATCCATCACTAAAGCAAACAAATAAGGGCTCAAAGCTGACCCTTGATGTAGTCCTATCCTAATCGGGAAGTCATCTGTGTCTCCATCACTTGTTCGAACTCTAGTCACAACATTGTTGTACATGTCCTTAATGAGCCCAACGTACTTCGTTGGGACTTTATGTTTGTCCAAAGTCCACCACATAACATTCCTGGTATTTTATCATAAGCCTTCTACAAGTCAATAAAAACCATACGTAGGTCCTTCTTCTTCTCTCTATACCGCTCCATAACTTGTCTTATTAAGAAAATAGCTTCCATGGTTGACCTTCCGGGCATGAAACCAAATTGGTTCATAGAGACCCGCGTTATTGCTCTCAAGCGATGCTCGATAACTCTCTCCCATAGCTTCATAGTATGGCTTATCAACTTAATTCCCCGGTAATTAGTACAACTTTGAATATCCCCTTTATTTTTGTAGATCGTTACCAATATACTTCTCCACTCATCAGCCATCTTGTTTGATCGAAAAATATGGTTGAACAGCTTGGTTAGCCATACTATAGCTATGTCCCCAATGCATCTCCACACCTCGATTGGAATACCATCCGGTCCCATCGTCTTACCTCCTTTCATCCTTTTCAACGCCTGTCTGACCTCAGATTCTTAGATTCTCCGCACAAAGCGCCTATTGGTGTCATCAAAAGAGTCATTCAACTGAAATGTTGTGTCCATATTCTCACCATTGAACAATTTGTCAAAATACTCTTGCCATCGATGTCGGATCTCATCCTCCTTCACCAAGAGATGCTCCCTTTCATCCTTAATGCACTTAACTTGGTTGAAGTCCCGTGTCTTTCTCTCACGAACCCTAGCCATCCTATAAATGTCCTTCTCTCCTTCCTTCGTACTCAAATGTTGGTAAAGATCCTCGTACGCTCTACCCTTTGCCACACTTACAGCTCGCTTTGCAGTTTTCTTTGCCACCTTGTACTTCTCTATGTTGTCCACACTCCTGTCATGGTACAAGCGTCTATAGCATTCTTTCTTCTCCTTAATAGCCCTTTGGATTTCCTCGTTCCACCACCAAGTATCTTTAGCCTCGCCTTCACTTTCTTTGGTTACTCTACACACATCTGAGGCCACCTTCCGAATGTTGGTTGCCATCTTCTCCCACATGTTGTTTATGTCGTCTTCTTCCTTCCAAGAGCCCTTTTTGATAACCTTTTCCCTGAATACCTCTGACGCCTCTTCTTTCAGTTTCCACCACTTTGTTTTTTCAATCTTAGCTTGTTTATCCCTACGGGCACGCACCTGAAAACGAAAATCTGCCACCAAAAGCTTATGTTGAGAAACAACACACTCCCCTGGTATCACCTTGCAATCCAAGCATGCTCGTTTGTCCTTTCTTCTTGCGAGGACAAAGTCAATCTGGCTACTGTGTTGTCTGCTACTGAAGGTCACTAGATGAGATTCTCTCTTTCTAAAGAAAGTGTTGGCTATCATCAGGTCAAAAGCTACCGCGAAGTCTAGAACTTCCTCCCCCTCCTGATTGCTACTACCATACCCAAAACCTCTATGAACTGCCTCGAAACCTGTGCTTGTAGTACCTACATGCCCATTAAGATCTCCTCATATAAAAAGCTTCTCATTACTAGGTATAGCTCTAACCAGGCTATGTAAGTCTTCCAGAACTGTTTCTTAGCACTCTCATCGAGGCCTACTTGGGGGGCATACGCACTAATTACGTTCAAGATCATATCACCAACGACAAGCTTGACTAAGATAATCCTATCTCCTTGCCTTCTCACTCCCACCACACCATTCTTGAGGCTCTTATCAATCAAAACTCCTACTCCATTTCTATTCGCGACTGTCCCTGTGTACCAAAACTTAAAACCTGTATTATCCACCTCCTTCGTCTTCTGACCCTTACATTTAGTCTCTTGAACACATAATATATTTACACGCCTTCTAGTCGCGATATCAACTAATTCTCTTAACTTACCTGTAAGTGACCCTACATTCCAACTACCTAAACGGATCCTAGTTGGTTCGACTAGCTTCCTTACCCTTCGCACCCGTCGACTCAGATGCGAAAACCCTTGCTCATTTTTCACAACATCCGGGCGCCGATGTAGCGCGCCACTAAGGAAGCGACGACCCGATTATTTTCAAGAAAAAAAATCGAGTAACTGTAGGTTTGTGGAGGTGGAGCTTGCCAGTTCCTAGAAGTAAGAGAAGATTTGGAGAACTAAGGGTTTGCGATTTTGCATTGCATATGTTAAGGAACCATCTTAGGAAAGTCAACATTGGAACATAAAATTTGACAGTTTAATGGGACACATAGTTAATTTTTAATCTAACAACAATGATGGAAACAAAACCTTCAGTCTGAAGAAAGTAGAGGTACACTAGAGATGAAGCCCAACAAGAGCCAGACAAAGAAAGAAAAAGATTGAATGCAATGCATGCACTATAATTTAATCTGCTTTCCCTGGTTTAGTTGATGCACTAATGCCTCTGTTTGTGACCACAATTGGACGTTGGTTTTCCTTCTTCTTTTTCCCATGTTCTCCTGAGACCCTTGTTTACATCAAGGTTACATGGAGTCGTGGAACCATAACACATAACAGTTGTTAGGCAGGCAGCAGGCTGAAAAGTAGGATGTCTTGTTTCCAAGTTTGATTTATGGCTACTTTGCCTAAATTGACTTATGCTACACTGTTGTGGCACACCACGCTTTGGGCTTTTACATTCTACTAATAAACCATGCTGCTCCTACTTCAGAAGTTCAGAGTTCATTCTAATAAACCATGCTGCTCCTACTTCAGAAGTTCAGAGTCTGCTGTGCGTAACAGGTTGCCATTAAGACTAGCTGAAATACAGTTGATTGTTTTTTTCCTTTTGGATTGACAGCACATCACACCTTAGGGAAAACCATATGTCAAAATTTTGTTTAGTTGTGGCAATAATTTTATAGGAGAATATTCTTTTCCTAATGCTAGGATATTCCCTCGACTGTGACCCTTGGTGCTCTGGCAATGATATGGTGCTTTACTGGTGAGGTGCATGCATGGTTTTGGTCATGGTGGGTCCTCAGATTTGCTGTGTTATGCTTTCGACCTCCTAGACCCCACAAAGAATTGGATCCGTTGAATCCTTTATTACTCTATAGAACATATCAAAGAGCCGGAGGCCTGGAGCCTTTATCTTTCTTAGTTTATGTAAATGCAGAAGTGCTCTTCAAGATGTACCGACCAATTTTGATTTTCCTAGAGCACAGAGACAGGAGCTTTCCTCTTTCCTGGCAATCCAACAAGTGAAATCATATCTATGCTGAGTGCCAAGAAAGTGGTTACTGGGGTTTCTAATACAACCATCATATATATATATATATAGGGAGAGTATATTTAGTAGCTAGCTATAAAAATAAGTTATTCTGTAGCCACCTCCATTTACGATAATTTTATATACTAATTTACAATAATGTCAATATATATTTACGACAGTTGGGTTACTATAACACATGGCGATATTTACCATAACGTTATAGTAAATCACTTAGTAAGGAGTTACTATAATCTCATAAATTAACATAGTAATTATCGTAACTCAAAGTGGCTACATAATAATTTATTCTATAGCCAGCTGCAGAGTAGTATGTATATATATATATATATATATATATATATATATATATATATATAGTTTCTATGCCTTTGATGAACATTTGACACACCATAATTCTTAGCTCTTTTCTTTTTCAAAATTATCATGTTCAAACGTAAGTTCTGGTAATGCTTAGTGTTTGAACATTGAAAATATTTTTTTAGGGCTAAATGTCAAGTTGGCAACTAAATTATTAGATGCCGTTTATAAAATGCCATATTTTTTTCGAGGTATTGTTTTCTAATTCAATTTATAACATTCTTTTGTCTACTATATCCATTCTCCATTATCTGATCCAATAGGCATCTCACTCCTTTGGCTTGGTGCGATTCATCGTTCCTTTTATACATCCATCATATCTTATTCTGGTATCTCTCTTTTTTTTTTTTTTTTGGTTTGTTGCTACTTTAGTACCATGCATGCATATGTAAAAAGAAAAAGGCTAAACAACACGGTTTGTCGCCAATAAGATATCGTTATGTGTCAAATGAACTAGCATGAGCTATGATCGGAGTGATTTATATGAACTAGATATTTTATTGCTATTGTCCAGTAACATATGCTACTTGCTGTTTAAATTCGAAAACTGAAGTTTTAAAATTAAAAGATTATCTCTCCGTCCTAAAATAATTGCACGCCTCACTTATCAAGGAGTTAAACCTTTTATTTAGAGATTGACTCTTTTAAAATAATTCCTTTTTTGTGGTTATTATTGCTTTACACTTATGTAGTACTTCCCTCCAATAGTTAGTCTATTTCATATCCATATTGTTACTCCTTCGATTGCTTCAAAACTTTTTTTAAAATTTAATTTAAATAGTAGAGTGCTTCCTTGTTGGCGGGGACAGGGGATAGAGAACAATCCCTGTCCTCGTTAGGGATGACCTTTCTCCTATTAAATTCCTGTAGGGGAAGAATTGGCCATTGACATCTCTAGTAATAGAGAATAGGACAAATTTCTCATTGAGAATAGGAGATAGGAGGGCTATTGACATCTCTAGTTCCGGGTCCGACATGATTTGATTCCTAGGCATTACACACATGCACTCCTTATCCCAGGAGAGGCTCCTCTGCCTTTGATCCCCTCCGGTTGACTGCACAGGTGGGACTTACCTTAAATCCGGCTTGTTCGGCTTCTTTTTTCAGCCGGAACAATGTTTTTCTCTCACAACATTTCAGCCAGAACAGTGTTTTCCAGCCACTTTCAGTCAAGTTTCAGCAAGCCATTTGTTTCTGTATTAATGAAAAGAGTAACCTCAAAGAGTTAATATTGTTGAGTAGAGAGAGTACAAGTTTACTTATGTTTTGAAGCAAGTATTAAATTTGATATATGTTATAACAGAACATAATATATGCATATAACTCCATACATACATAAATACATACTTATGTCCTCGTATATCTGGCTTGGCCAAGCCGTCTGTATGTTCGGTGGGCTCAATACTGAGCCTCAGTCCGCCTTGCTCCGGGTCCAGGTCAGTCTGATCAACACGCGCAGGCGGGTGACAATGTCATATTCCACCGTTATGTTGCGCTGATGCTGATGTAGCAGCTGGCGCAGTCGTTTTCCATCAAAATTTATTTAAACATGAGAGGTGAAATCGCGTTTCAAGCGATGGCCCTGTTCGCTTTGCTGAAAAGTCATGACTGAAAGTACTATTCGCTGATTTGTTGTGAGAAAGAAACACTGTTCGTTCGCTAAAATAATATGGCTCGTAAGACAAGCGAATAGAGGCTATGTCGCCTGTGTTGTGGGTTGTAGGGTTTCCATCGCCGGTGACTTCGGGTCTCGCTCTCCTCTAATCCAGCCATGTACATCACCTTCGTCTCGTATGGTCCAATCGTTCCGTTATCCTTTACTTGTGTTGGATATTTATTGCCAAATCGTTTCCGGTAACTGATTGATGTAAACGTGATTTGCAATTTCACAAACAATGATGGTTACAAGTGGTCTGTTTTTTTTCTTTTTTAAAAAGGATGGCTTTGTTTGGATGCAAAGTATTTTTGAAGTATTGGAGAAATATAGTTTTAGAAAATACTTTGGTTTTCAAAAGCTATTGAGTGTTTGGATACAACAAATTTTTTTGTCTCTAGAACCATGGTTTTACCAAAATTATAGTCCTTTTTATAGTTTTATTAGAAACTCCACTCATGACTTTTTTTTTCCTAAACCATATTTTTATGTCTCTTTGACTTATAAAACCATAGTTTTGTGATACTATAATTTTTAAAAACTATGACATCCAGACCCTAATGAATGATGTTACAGTGGGACGTGGGATGTGCACTCACAGTTTTGCATTTGGCGTAGTATGTATTAAAAGTGAAAAAATGGTATATCCAGTTGGTTTTGTGTCAAGATCATCCTCAATTTCAGCTGCCTTATCTACCAGCTTCGATGAAAGTAGAAGAAAGCCCATGCCATTTTAGGTTTAAGTGTGGAAGCAAGTAACAGCTTGGTCGAGAAGACACGGGAGATGTGACATCTCTCTCGAAAGAGCTGGCATCGTCCTTGCTGGCTCTGTTAAGATGTGTTTGATTCAATGACTAAAATTTAGGAGATATCATGTGAGGGTGTCGCATAGAGTATTTCGATACTAATAAAAAAATAAATTACATAATCCGTCAGTACTTCACGAGACGAATTTATTAAACCTAATTAATCCGTCATTAGCATATGTTACTGCAGCAACACGTTGTCAAATTATGGACTAATTAGGGCTCTGTTTGGCTTACCTTAAAGCCGGCTTGTTCGGCTTGTTTTTTTAGCCGGAATAGTATTTTTCTCTCACAATAATTCAGTCAGAACAGTGTTTTCCAGCCAGTTTCAACCAAGATTCAGCAAGCCGAACGGGGCCTAGGCTTAAAAGATTCGTCTCGTAAATTAGTCGCAAACTATGCAATTAATTTCATAATTAGTCTATATTTAATACTCCATGCATGTGTCCAAACATCCGATGGGACATCGACTAAAGTTTAGGAGGAGCAACCAAACACCCCCTAAGTCACGCTCTGGCTTTCTCGGAGAAGGTGGGTTCTGGACATAGTTCCGAGTAGAAGAACGGGAATGTCTACCCACCGCTCGGGTGATCTAGGTGCGTGTGACACCCGAGTGCCGTTGGCACATAAAACACTGATTGACAGCGGAACAAAAAATCAAGTGTTTTTAATCCATTCAATTCTCATCATCATTGCATCCAGATTAAATGGATCAAAATAATTATCCAAATAATATAAAATATTAAACAAACAAAAAAAATAGCCAGATTATTTCTATGGAAGCCAAATTGAAAATTTTTAAAGGGAAACCAATTAAAACATACAAAAAATAAAAAAGGCCAAAAAATAATTAGATAATTGTTCAAGTAATTCTTACCGTTCTCATTTATGAATAATTAATTTACACCAATTAAATATAAAATTTACACCCCAACAAAAAATAGTAAAGTATGGTCCAAATAGATGTAATCTGCTGCAAATAGTTATGCATGCATAGGTTCATGCAGCGGGCGAGGTGATTGATGGCAACGGGTGACCCTGGTCTGGTCTACCACACCACAGCACGCCATGTATGCACCTGCAACTGGTCGGTGTAGAGGCGGACCAGACCATGCACCTCGGGGTGATGCGTGTGGGACTCCGGAACACGCGTCGTGCACAGGCGTGGACGGCTGTCCGTGCTGGATCGTACCCGTAGTCTAGTGCTCACCGCTCGAGAAACACTCGAGTGCGGTACAGTTTTACCGTTTCTAATTGCACGCTGAGTTGCCGGCCATCAAAAAGCAAGTAAATTAGATCAATTGAAGGATTTTTTTTCTTATATAAAAAATAGAAGCAGAGGGCAAAGACCGATCCGATCTTATAAATTAAAATGAAACCAGCGAACTACTACTAGAAAGCAGATCAGTAGCCACTGATTTCTTTACAACCTTGTCTACATCTCTCATCTGTCAAGCTAATAATATACAACTCCAGACAATATACACACGTCACACACGAATCAACGTGGAGGAGGAGGATAAAAATAACAAAATGTACAGCTACACACGTTCCTTTATATAGGGTAATAATACCCGCCTTGATCGTTCAGGAGCAGCCAGTTTTGCCGGTGATGACGTACACACACCGATCGTACAGCTCGATCGATCGATCAATCCATCCTCGAGGTCGTTACGCCGGCGGCGGCGAAGCCCCGGATCCCGGACGACCTGAGCACGCCGTCGACGAAGGCGAGGCGCTCGGACAGCGCCCTGACACGCTCCTGGTACTCGATGGCCTCCGTCACGGCCTCGGCCTCCAGCTCGCCGAGCTGCACGCACAGGCGCTCCTCGGCCTCCTCGGCCACGGCCAGCCGCGCCAGGGCCGCCTCCAGCTCCCGCCGCAGCCGCTCCTCCCTCGCCGCCGCCTCCGCAACCGCCCTCTCCAGCTCGGCGTTCCTCCGCTTCATCTCCTCCGCCTCCCCGCCGGCTCCTGCCGCGGCCACTTTTCTTGTCATCATGGCTACGCCTAGCTACGCGATGCTGCTGCTAATACAATGAGCCTGTTCGTTTCAGTCAGAGCCCACCAATAGTCTTTTTCTCTCACAACAAATCAGCACCAACCAAATTTACCAACCCAGAAATCAACCATCGATCAGGCTCAATGTATGTACTCCAACGTTAATTATTGGATCAAGCTTGTACTCTTCAAAGTTTTCAGCTGGCTTGGGTTGGCTTAAACTTTGGGCCTCTCCTTATATAGGCCGGAACGGCAAAGCGGTGACCAGTGAATGACGACACGAAGGCGTCCAGGTTCAATGAACCAACCAATCCGAGAGGCGAGAGCAGAGGTGTCGGTGTACGGGTACAGCAATGATACAAGTATATACTAGTAGTAAATAGTATAGTTATTACATCCATGGTGACCGCATCGTCGCCGAGAGCTAGCCTCCCCTACGTCTCTCTCTTCCTCCGTCGTCGTCTAGATTCATTACGCGATCGACAAACGCTGGGCGATGACCAGATATCGAGACAAACGCTGGGCGATGGAACTAATGGAATGGGTCTAGCTCTGAATTCACACCCATCGTTGTTTCGCTGAAACAATGGATTGGAGAGACGAATAATCATATCCACGAGTGCTTCCAATTATCGTTGTACTTTTATGCGCGTGTGAAGTCAAATTTGGAATAGAAGTAAGGAACTAGACTTCTAGTCCGGTTGAAAAGTAATGGGTTGAATTTCCTTTTCAATTCGGGTGTAATTTGTAGTCGATGGTGAAATGTGTTCACGTTATTCACGAGCGTACTTTGTTAATTCTTCTGTTGGCGTACAAAAGGAAAACATGATTTGCCGTACAAAATATTTTTGAGCCACGGTTCTTTTTCTCGCGTTATAACTTGTTATTATAATTTATAATTTACTGTTATAGTATATTATTCTCGAAGAATATGTACTCCACTATCATCTGGACAAACAGTTGAGATGGATCTACGCAATAGTGATCTGACTTCTGACACGAGCGTGATATAGCTGACGTGCAAATGCAAGCGAGAGCAAGAAAGTAAAGCAGCCAGGGACCCAGGAGTACTATTTTTAGCAGCGTGACAGGAAGGAGAAACCCGCGCATTTCATCTTCCTCGTAGCTCAGGGCGTGTTTTGATACGGAGAAATACACAGTAATAGGTATGGATGTATCGTTGGCAAAATAGAGAAAAAGGAAAACATAAATAAAGAAAATATATGAATAATCGTTTGGAACACAAGAATTAGAACAGGAGAATCCAAGTGGATTCACATTAAACGAAGACACATAAAATGCTGACTTGTGTGGACTCAGTAATTAACATGTGGTTTTTTTTCCTATGTCATCCTTTCATCTAAAATGGGCCCAAACACAACTAAAAATAATTTTAGAAAATAGGCTCTCTGATTAGGTGGACACCTAATGACCGTATCTGTAAATGGCTAGAGGGCCTCCAAGAAAGTGCCCATCTCTAAAATCATTTACGGAGATAGGCGTGCTAATACGACGGTCTCTGAAAATCATCGATTAACGGAGGCGATCGTCTTAGGACATCCGTCTCTGTAAATTGATTTTTAGAGGTGGATTTCTTAAGATGACCGTCTCTGTTAATTGATGATTTTTAGATGCAGCTGTTGTGGGACATAGTCTCCGGTTACCCCGCAAGGAAGGGAGAAGATCTAGTCCGACTAGGAATTCCCCACATGTAATTCTAGTAACATTGTTATTCTGTAATTCTAATAGGACTCTTACATTGTAACCGACTAGGAGACTTGCCTCCTGGAATATATAAAGGAGGGCAAGGCTTCCTGGATCGGCAGGCCATGACACACAATCATACGAATCAATCCAACGCAAAGGCTACACGCCGACTGGACACAAAAGCTATTACTCGACAAGAGGGCCCGAACCAGTATAAATCGTTCGTCTTTTTGCGTTTACTGTCGAGTTCTGCGTACGCCGAAGCCCTTCGAACATCGTTCCGATACCCCCGGACGGGTTGTCGGTCATCAAACACCGACAACTACCTACGCGTGTCGGTGTACGGTAGTTGTCGGTGTTTGATGACCGGCAACCCGTCACGGAGGTACCCGAGACGGTGTTCGATGGGTTTCGGCGTACGCAGAACTCAACAGTAAACACAAAGAGATGAACGATTTATATCGGTTCAAGCCCTCTTGTTGAGTAATAGCCTTTACGTCCGGTCGACGTGTAGCCTTTGCATTGGATTGATTGGTATGATTGTGTGTCATGGCCTGCCGATCTAGGAAGCCTTGCTCGCCTTTATATATCTCAGGAGACAAGTCTCCTAGTCGGTTAAAATATAAGAGTCCTAGTAGGATTACATGATAGCAATATTACTAGAATTACGTGTGAAAAATTCCTAGTCGGACTAGATCTTCTTCCTTCCTTGTGGGGTACCCGGAGACTATGTCCCACAACCGTTCTAAGTAGTTGTCTCTAAAAATCGATTTATGCAGGCAGATGTCTTAAGATGCCTCATCTCTATAAATAGTTGCATAAAAAAATAATTCACAACTTTTTCATATGAACTTAGAGGAAGATAAGCTTTATATCAAAATTGTAGTCCTCGACGTAATCTATAACTTTGTAGGTGAAAAGTTTTTATTTAAAATTGTTAAGAGTCCTACAATATTATTTTAAGTTTACGGGTTTTGAAATTTAAAATTTTCAAACAACCGCAGATGTTTACATAGTCTATACCAAAGTTGTAGTTCTAAATACAATCTACAACATTGTAGTTGATTTTTTTTATTTAAATCGTTTAGAGTATCAAACATATGTCGTAAGTTCATAAATTTTGAAATTTAAAATTTAGAGTTGCTCAACTGCCTTGAATGTTGTTGATAAGTTTTTATTTGAAATTTTTAAGTGTCTCAAATATTTATTTTAAATTCATATATTTGAGATTCAAATTTTTGAATTTTTCCAACAATCTCCTATGGAGACATATCCTATACTAAAGTTGTTGTGCTTGACATGACTTAAAACTTTGTAGTTCAAACTTCTTTTTATTTGAGGTCATTTAGTAGTCAAAATATTTAATATAAGATTACGAAATGTTGATATAAAAAGATAGCATTCCATACAAACTCGCAATTGAGTTTGTGGTGTAGTGGTAGTGAGGTGTATGGCTGAGCATTAGGTTGTGATATAAAAAAATGGGCATTTGGTTGTGGATTTGATTCCTACGTAAGACTTAATAATTTTTTTTAGTTTTTTTGGGTTTTCTAGAAACCATTTATAAATGGCATAAAATAAATTCCCTGCCTCAGTTGATAGAAAACACCCGTCTCTGATGTTTACCCAACTAATGATGTTATTTTTTTTAGAATTAGACAGTACGACGTAGACGGCCACAACAAGCATGAATACTCACCCATATAAATACACGTACGTAAATCCCACCCCTAAAGGAATGAACCGCTAGATCTCGAGATTCACGAAGTCACCACAGGCACATCGCTGTCTACGAGGACGTCGCTTAACACTGAAAGCATACCGTTAAAATCCTAGAATAAATCTAATAAAATACGAGCATACGTGTCAAGTCGAGGACTTGAAGTAGGTAGACAGGTTCCACCACAAGGAACTCAACCAACTGACCAAGTGGTATTTTATAGAATTTTAAGGCATAATAAGATAAACTAAAGACTTTAAGATTGTATAATTACACAAAATAATCGTGGTCATAACCTTATATTATTTTAAAACAACTAAACGGTAGTATCTTTTATGAGCTAGTCTAATAATAAGAAAAAGTCAACCAAACAGTGAGCCATTGCATGCATTCGGACTATATGATGGGAACCAGGTTATTAGACTATTAGAACACGTATAAACAACCAATCATATATCCATATAGGCTCCTATGTACTCCAACTCAGGGATTGGGATTTTGGTTTGTTATCTTTCTCCAGTATCATCCACAAAACCATCCAATCTCAGAAGAATATATGAACAAAATTTCCGTATTTCCAAATCAACAGCTGTATATTTTAAGCCAAAATTTCTTTCGTCCTAGAACGAGGTCTGAAATTTGCCAAGTCAAGAACTGCGGTAACCTCGTATCTAAGGCTTCTGACTTAGTACAGGTGCGCCCTGCGCCCTACCCGTTGTAATGCTAGCATGCTACCCACGGGCCACGGCTGGTTACTTGGCGGCAACCTTTGCCCGTTCGCTTGCTCTCGCCCCTACCGTCGCCGCGAACGAAATATCAGCTCGCTGCCTCGCCGCCGCCGGGCATGGTCTCGCGCGCAGTGCTTTCACTGTTTCACGCTCACGCATGGCAAGTCGCCTGGTGTGAAGGATGCCGGAGGCGTGCCTAAACAAAAGCCGCTCAGCGAGGCGACAAGAGGCGCGGGCACAGCGACGTCACCCCGGCCGCCGCGTCGCACGTTTGATCACTCCTCCCGTCCGGCTCCTCCGACGTTCGCAGGGTCGGCTCCGCGCCTCCCGCGGCCCTTCGGGCCCGGCTCGCTCAGCTATGACATGTGGGCCTCGCCTATCGTGTGGCTCCATCTCCACCGTCCATTCCGTCCGTCCGGCTTTGTTTTGCTTCGCCTGTGCCGCAACAGCGGCTTTGCGAGGTGGGGCCTCGTCTCTGCTCATTGCGACTCGACGTCAGACATGGCCGGCGCCGGCGCCGGCCAGCCGGCCGGCTATCGCGGTTCCGGCCGAAAATGATGATGCCTGCAACTCAGGAGCGAATCTACGTGGAGTCACCGGGGTCGCGTGACCCCAATGGTTTTCTACGAATTCATTATACGTGTATTTTTTCACCAGCTATGACCCCGGTAAAAAATACGATGACCCCGGCGGCCCAGCAACAATAACGCTATAGCAGCCCAACACAGCCCAAGAGAGAAGGCCGAAAGTCACGCACTCAAGCTCAGTATCTCGCCGTAGCCCGCAGAAAGACGTCCTTGTCGGCGCTCTCGTCGCCGTTCCGTGATTGCAGGCTTGCAGCCGTCGCTCGGTGTTGACGGCGACGACGGACGGGCGGACGGCCGCCGCCGCCGCCGCCGCCGCTCCCCGAGTATCCGTTTATTCAATCCTGCTCAAGTTCGGAATACCCCTTATTCCCCTACAAGTATTCTACCGAGGTAACCTAATATCCCTAATCCTATCTCAAAATTATTGTTTGCTCCCCAGTCTTGCAGGTTATGTTTTTTTTTCCAGCGAAAGGCAATTTGCGCATTCCAACAAAGTAGATACTACTATACTAGTTACTGGAGAAGTGGAGAGTACGTTCAGGGTTTATCTGTTCATCTTGCAGCAAACATGTCACGTAAGCAAAATAGTAAATTAGTGACTTTTTAATCATAGTGTAGCTAATGCCTAACTGTGCACTCAATATCTACTTGTGTGTTTAATTTTCTTGATTGAATAATTTGATAGGCAACCAAAGCATAATGGATCGTTTTTTGAAAAGGAAATTGAGTGATAATGAAAATGTTGATGGAGATGCTGGAGGCACCTCCAGAAGAGATGGAATGGAGAATCTTGATGGAGGTACTTCAAGAAGAGATGACAGTGAGAATCTTGATAGAGGAACTTCCAGAAGAGATGCAAATGCAGCAAACACCAACTATACAACTCATCGTTCTTCATGAATCTCACGACATGAGGTAAATTTTGATGAGCTTCCATATGATCCAGCAGATAGAAGGAGAATTTCAGATTACATCGGTGAAAAGCTACAAAATGAGATAAGATGGAAGTATTTGATTAGAGGTCCTTTTAGACCACCACCTGATTTTAATTATCCACAGAAAATCATAGCAGGCCATCCACGTCGGTTTAGAGCTGAATGGTACACAAAATATGATTGGCTTGAGTATAGTGAGAAGGTGGATAAATGCTTCTGTTTATACTCCTATTTATTCAGGGATAGCAATGAGGGCCAATGTGGGAATGATGCCCTTTGCAAAAGATGGTTGGGATGGCTTTAACAAATTGGATAGGCTGCAAGATCATGTAGGCACCCGACCTAATAGTTTTCATAACACAGCAGTCAAAAGATGTAACAATTTGATGAAGCCTGATCGATCCATTGCCAATGCCCCAATGCCCTCGAGAACCAGAGAGATGTCAATAAAAAGGAGTATCTTATTAGATTGAATACTTCTATTGATGCTGTTTGATTCTTGTTGCATCAAGGTTTAGCTTTTCGTGGTCACGATGAATCAGAAACGTCAAAAAATAAGGGAAATTTCCGAGAGTTGGTGCGGCTTTTGGCAAAGCAAAATGAGAAAAACAAAAGGCTTATTTTGAGGAATGCTCAAATGGTGGCTGCGGACTTCCAAAGAGATATTGCAAAATGTTTTGCTGAGATAAGAAAAAGAATGATTTATTGCTTTGGTTACATATAATATTATATCTCTCATAGATTATTTATACAGATGTATTAATGGTGTCTATATTTTTTCAGACCATAGTGAAATCAATTGTTGAAGAAATTAGTGGCGATGTGTTTTGTTTATTGGTAGATGAGTCAGCTGATGTTTCTGGAAAGAGTAAATGGCAGTGGTTTTGAGGTATGTGGACAAGAGTGGGTTAATAAAAGAGAGACTTATTGCTATAGTTCATGTGAGCGAGACCTCGGCTTCATGTCTCAAATCTAGCATTGATAGTCTATTTGGTAAGTATGGATTGAGCATAAAGCAAGTTAGAGCCCAAGGCTACGATGGAGCAAGTAACATGAGAGGCGAATTTAATGGTTTGAGAGCTTTAATCATGAGAGAAAATAGCTCTGCATATTATATTCACTGTTTTGCTCATCAATTGCAGTTAGTCATTGTTGCAGTGGCTAAAAAGAATGATGATATTAGTGATTTCTTTGGCATGGTATCTCTATTGATTAATGTTGCTGGAGCCTCTTACAAAAGGAAGGATATGATTCGAGAAAGTCAACAAGAGAGTTGCTAAAGCAATAGGCAGTGGACAACTTAGTACTGGAACGGGATTAAATCAAGAACAATCACTTCAAAGAGCCGGTGACACTCATTGGTCCTCTCATTATAAAACTCTTCAAAGGATAAACAGTTTGTTCCCTGATGTTATTGAAGTGCCCCAATATGTTGAAAAAGAAGGTCCCACTGATGCCAAGAGACGTCAAGCCCGTGATCTCATGGACTATCTCAAGGTTTTTGGCTTTTGTGTTCCACTTGCAGTTAATGTTGCTTATATTGGGACATGCAAATTGTTTGTCACTGTCCCTACAAAGGAAGGATAAAGACATCTTAGAGGCTATGTCAGAGGTGCAGTTAACAAAACAGAAATTTCAGCAAATTAGAGATGATGGTTGGGATTCCATACAAAGTTCTGTGCTATCTTTTTATGAAGAACATGGCATCCCAAAGTTAGACATGGAACAAGAGTACATTGATAGGCACAAACCAAGGAAGAAGACCAACCACATCAACTATCAACACTACAAATATGATTGCTTGAACCCAGTTTCAACGATGTAAATTCTGAATTGTTACCAACATTGCTGCTTTTAGTCCAAAGAATTCTTTTGATGCATTCAAAATTGA
This sequence comes from Miscanthus floridulus, assembly GCF_019320115.1. Classification (NCBI taxonomy): domain Eukaryota; kingdom Viridiplantae; phylum Streptophyta; class Magnoliopsida; order Poales; family Poaceae; genus Miscanthus; species Miscanthus floridulus. The sequence continues at coordinate 53,150,141 of NC_089581.1, read as the reverse complement.
GAGTTTGATGGAATTGGCTAAGGCATGTCCTGATGATTTTGATCCAAGGGACCTAGATGATCTTATTATTGAGATTCATATTTGAAAGCATCTAGGCCCCTAGTTGGATTTCGGTGATTAATGTCAATACAAGATTACTATGACTAACGTGTGTTTTGCAGAGGCAATTAAGTTAGGTCATGGTAATGGAGATCGATTGGGCAATCGAGGTGGTCATGCCCCTACGATGGAAATCATTTCGGTTTTCAAAGGATGGACGACAAGATTAAGGATGACTAGTTCTAAGTGTCGATTGGAGTTGGAGAGACACTTAGAGTAGTTTAGGACTTTGTTTTTCCTTTGGCCGTACTATTAAGGGGGGTATGAACGGGTAGCTTGACCTAGTTGAGTCTAGTGAGTTAGGTGTGGTGCACACTTGTTAAAACTAGCTCTAGGTAGCTCCTATGAATACCTAAGATCCTTTAGAGCAAACTTCATTCACATATGATCGAGAGTTGGAAGTGAATGGAGGGTCAAATGTTGACCGGACGCTGGCTCCGGTGCGACCGAACGCTGGCCGTAGGGTCCGATCAGTTCATTTGATCAAGGGACTGTGTTCGGTGTGACCGGACGCTGGAGAGGTCAACTGACCGGACGCTGAAGTCCAGCGTCCGGTCGACTCTAGTAAGGTTCCAGAGAAGGGAACCTGTGACCAGACACGTCCGGTCAGTACTGACCGGACCCTGGGGGTTCAGCGTCCGGTCGAGTACAGTAAGGTTCCAGTAAGGGTTTAATGCGACCGGACGCATTCGGTCAGTAGTGACCGGACCCTGCCAGCGTCCGGTCAACACATTTTCACTAGTTCGTGGGTTGAACTGACCGGAGCGTCTGGTCAACATGACCGGAGCATCCGGTCACCCCGCAGAAGCTCATAACGGTTCATTTTTCAGGCTGTCTTATAAATAGAAGCTCCACTCGTGTGTGGAGTTACTTTTGCTCATTCCAACAGCTGAGAAACACGTTTGTGAGTGCCAAGAAGAGCAAGGTCCTAGTGAGGTGATTGAGATTTGAGAATCCAAGAGAGTAGCCTCATTAGTGAATCAAGAGTAGCAAAGTGTGCATCCATCTTCTCATTAGGCTTCGCGTGGTCAAGTGAGAGTTCGTGCTTGTTACTCTTGGTGATCGCCATCACCTAGATGGTTTGGTGGCGATTGAAAGCTTGGTGATCACCCGGCGGAGCTTGTGGGTGACCCAACTCAAGTTGTGAGCGGCTTTGGGTGATTCGCCGCGACGAAGTGTCGAAGAATCAACCCGTAGAGAGCACTTGATCCTTGCGCGGATCAAGGGGGAGCTACACCCTTGTGCGGGTGCTCCAACGAGGACTAGTGGGGAGTGGTGACTCTCTGATACCTCGACAAAACATCGCCGCGTTCCTCTCTCTCTATTTACTTTGAGCATTTACTTTGAGTATTTACTTTGAGCAATTCAATACTTGTTTTTACATCCATAGAATTGCATGCTAGAGTAAGTTTGGAACATAGGTTGCAAGTCCGTTGTGCGTTAGTTTGATAGAAACACTTTTCTAGGCACAAGGGGTTAATTGGGCTATCCGTAGGATTTGATTATTGCAAGAAAATTTAGAATTAGCCCAATTCACCCCCCTCTTGGGCATCTTGATCCTTTCAATTGGTATCGGAGCCTCGTGCTCACGTTTTAAGCTTAATCACTTTGAGCAAGATATCTCACGGGGATGGACCTCCTCCTATCTTTGAGGGAGATGATTTTCCATATTGGAAAATCCACATGGAGGCATACTTAGAAGCTCTAGATGTTGGTATTCTTAGAGCCGCCTCTCAAGGCTTCCCAAAACCTCGGGATGCTACTAACCTACAAGGCGATGAGGTTAACTATGAAAAATGGAATGCAAAGGCTCGAAACACCATCTTTAGAGGCCTTTGCAAAGATGTGTTCAACCGTGTAAGGAACCACAAAGACGCCCATGCACTATGGTCGGACGTTTGTGCGCTCCATGAGGGAACCAAGAGTGAGCGTGAGGAACGCTATCATCTTGTGATTAAAAAGCTAAATTCTTTTGAGATGCTTCCCAAAGAAAGTGCTAATGAGATGTATTCTCGTTTAAATGTTCTTGTAGAGGAAGTCAATGGGCTCGGACTTACTCAAATGTCACCATCCGACGTTGTGAGAAAGATCTTGAGTGTCCTCCCCATTGAAAAATATAGGCACATTGTGACCGTGCTACATCAAGGTGATCTTTCCGCCGCTACACCAACACAAATCTTGGGAAAGATCAATGCTCATGAGATGTACATGCACATCATGCCACAAGATGGCTCATCCTCTACAAAGAAGAAAGAGAAAGACTTAGCATTCAAAGCTAGCCAAGATAAGGGCAAAGCAAGACTTGAGTATGAGAGCTCAAGTGATAAAGATGATGAAGAAAGTCTTGCTCTCATGGTGAAGAAGACCTCCAAGATGCTAAAGAAGCTAAACAAGAGTGGCATCAAGTTTGACGGCAAGAAGAAGAAGTTCTTCACTAGCTCAAGAAGAAAGCCAATCTCCGAGATGAATTGCTACAATTGTGGCGAACTTGGCCACCTAGCTCATCAATGCACAAAACCCAAGAAAGACAAGTTCAAGAACAAGGGCAAGAAAGATGACTCAAGCAATGAAGATGAAGATGAGAAGAAAAAGAGCAAGCCATACAAGAAGAGAGATGGCAAAAAGAGGGACTTCTACAAGAAGAAGAAGAGTGGCAAGGCCTACATCGTCGGTGATTGGCTCACGGATATTGATTCATCTAGTGGATCATCCGATGATGATAGTGACAATGAGAAGGTGGCCGCCATTGCTATTGATCTTTCATCCTCACCGCCATCATCGCCATCATCCTCTACACACCTATGCCTTATGGCCAAGGGTGAACGTAAGGTATCAAATGATGATGATAGTAGTGATGATGAACATGCTAGTGATGATGATAGTGATAGCAATAGCGATGATGATGATTCACCTTCATATGATGATCTTGTCAAAATACTAAGAAAATACACTAAGATTATTAGAAAGAGTAGAGCTAAAAATGAAAAGCTTGACGCTAAAATGATTCACTCTTAGCTAAATGTGATACATTGGAAAAGGCTAATGTTGAGCTCAAAGAAACAAATGATTCTATATCATCCAAACTCAAGGAGCTCAAATCTTCTAAGAAAGAGCTTAAAGACAAACATGATAAACTTGAGTGGGTGCACAATGAGCTCATCACTAGTCACAACAAGCTAAAACATGAATATACAACTCTAAAGATCAATTATGATACTCTTATTATTGCTCAAGAATTCTTACCAAATGAGCCACATGATGCTACTAACCATGTTGTTAAGATTGATATAGCTACCTCATGTGATGACTTAATTGATGAGAGCATTGAGCATGGATCTAGTAGCAAAGGCAAGCAAGTGGTTGAGTGCAATGACTATGATGAGTATGTCAAGCTCAAGAGTGATAATGAGAAGCTCATGAAAGATCTTGAAGAGATGAAAAGCCACAACACCATTGTGCTAGAAACTCTTGATCATGACAAAGAGTTGACCCTTGAGAATGAGAAGCTCAAAGAAGAAAACAAGAAGCTTAAGAAAGAGAAGAACAATGATGTTCTCAAGGAAGAGAACAAGAAGCTCAAGATGGAGAAAGAACATCTCAAGGTGGGATTGAACAAGTTTGCTAGAGGCAAGCATCTCCAAAGTGAGCTACTTATGAACACCATCATGAAGATGGATAGAAGTGGCATTGGATATGTGGCAAGTGTAGAGAAGAAGAAGGCTCAAGCTCAACAACAACAATCAAAGCCAAAGCCAAAGCCAAAGAGATGTTTTGAGTGTGGACAAGAAGGCCACTTTACTCATGAGTGTCAAACTCCACCACCACAACCCTTGCCCAAGCATGCTAGACCCTTTGCTTTCAATGCTCACTACATGCTTAGAAAAGATTCTAGTAGAAAGATGAAAGTCATGTTCTTAGGACCCCCTAACAAGAGTAGGCCTAAGAAGATTTGGGTGGCTAAGTCACTTGTTGTGAAGGTGAAGGGCCCTCAGCAAGTTTGGATTCCTAAAGCTTGAATCTCTTGTGTGTAGGTGAACTACAAGACCGGTGGAAGTCATTGGGTTATTGATAGTGGTTGCACTCAACATATGACCGGTGATCCTCGTATGTTCACCTCACTAGATGAAGAGGTAGATGGATAAGAGAAAATAATATTTGGAGATAATTCAAAGGGCAAGGTTAAAGGATTGGGCAAAGTGGTAATATGAAGTGATCATTCCATCTCTAATGTGCTCTATGTTGCTTCATTGAGCTTCAACTTGCTATCCGTTGGACAATTGTGTGATCTTGGCTTCCAATGCTTGTTCACCGAGAAGGAGGTTGTTGTATCCAAGGTAGATGACAATCAAGTGATATTCAATGGATTTAGGTACAACAACTTATATCTAGTTGACTTCACCTCCGAAGATGCAAATTTGAAGACTTGCCTATTCACCAAAACAACACTTGGGTGGCTATGGCATAGAAGACTTGCTCATGTTGGGATGAGCTCACTCAAGAAGCTTATGAAGAATGATTTGGTGAGAGGATTGAAGGATGTGAAGTTTGAGAAGGACAAGCTTTGTAGTGCATGTCAAGCCGGCAAGCAAGTTGCAAATACTCATCCAACCAAAGCTTTCATGTCAACCACAAGAGTGCTAGAACTCCTACACATGGATTTATTTGGACCAACAACATACAAGAGTTTGTGAGGAAATCTCTATTGTCTTGTGATTGTGGATGACTATTCAAGGTATACATGGGTATTCTTCCTTCATGACAAATCCGAAGTTGCATCTTGCTTCAAGAAGTTTGCCAAGAGAGCTCAAAATGAATTTGAAGTGAAGCTCAAGAAGATTAGAAGTGACAATGGCAAAGAATTTGACAACACAAACATTGAAGCCTATTGTGATGAAGTTGAAATCAAACATGAAGTCTCCGCAACTTATACTCCTCAACAAAATGGTGTAGTTGAGAGGAAGAACCGGACTTTGATCACTCTTGCAAGGACAATGCTAGATGAGTACAACACCCCCGAAGTTCTATGGGCGGAAGCAATCAACACCGCATGTTATGCATCTAACCGCCTATTCCTTCAAAAGTTTCTTGGCAAGACACCTTATGCGTTGCTCAATGGGAAGAAGCCGGACGTCTCATTCTTTAGGGTGTTTGGTTGCAAATGCTACATCTACAAGAAGCGGCAACACCTAGGGAAGTTCCAAAGACATTGTGATATAGGTTTTCTTGTTTGTTACTCATTGAAGTCCAAAGCATATAGAGTATTTAATCATGCCACCGGCTTGGTTGAAGAAACATATGATGTGGAATTTGATGAATCTAACGGCTCCCAAGGAGCACATGAGAATCTTGATGATGTAGGTGATGAACCATTGAGGGAGGTTATGAAGAATATTCTGGTGGGAGACATTAAGCCAAAAGATGATGAAGATGATGTACAAGTCATTAACCAACCTTCTTCATCAAGTGTGCCACAAGATGGTGAAAAAGATGGGAGAGTAGAAAATAAAGATACTCATATCTCCCATGAGCAAATGGTGGTACAAGCACAAGATGTTGATGCTCCACAACCTCCTCCTCAAGTGGTCAATAGAAGAAATACACCTCTCCTACAAGATCATCCACAAGATCTCATCATAGGGAGTCCATCAAAGGGTGTAATGACTCGATTTCAAAAACTTACTTCATTTATTGCTCATCACTCTTTTGTCTCTTGCTATGAGCCTACCAAGGTAGAAGAAGCTCTTAAAGATCCGGATTAGATCAATGCCATGCATGAAGAGTTGAACAACTTCATTTGCAATGAAGTTTGGACTCTTGAAGAGCGACCAAAAGGTGTAAGAGTCATTGGAACAAAGTGGGTGTTCTGCAACAAGCAAGATGATCAAGGTGTTGTTGTGAGGAACAAGGCAATACTAGTTGCAAAGGGGTTCTCCCAAGTTGAAGGCTTGGATTTTGGAGAGACCTTTGCACCGGTTGCAAGATTAGAAGCCATCCGTATCCTTCTTGCATATGCATCACATCATGAAATGAAACTATATCAAATGGATGTGAAAAGTGCTTTTTTAAATGGCTTTATTAATGAACTAGTCTATGTTGATCAACCTCCCAGGTTTGAAGACCCTAGATATCCTAATCATGTTTATAAGTTGTCCAAGGCGCTATATGGGCTTAAGCAAGCCCCAAGAGCTTGGTATGAGCGCCTTCGGGATTTCCTCATTAAGAAGGGCTTCACCATTAGGAAGGTCAACACCACATTATTCACCAAGAAGCTTGATGGACATATCTTCATTTGTCAAGTATATGTTGATGATATCATCTTTAGATCACCAAATGAAGACTCATGCAAAGAATTTGGTGAATTGATGTTGAAGGAGTTCGAGATGTCAATGATTGGTGAGCTTACATTCTTTCTTGGTTTTCAAGTCAAGCAAATGAAAGAAGGCATCTTCATCTCTCAAGAGAAATACACAAAAGATCTTCTCAAGAGATTCAAGATGGATGAATGTAAGCCAATCAAGACACCAATGCCTACCAATGGACATCTCGACCTAGATGAGGGAGGTAACCCGATTGATCAAACTCTCTACCGTTCAATGATTGGTAGTTTGTTATATTTGACCGCATCTAGGCCCGACATCATGTTTAGTGTGTGTATGTGTGCTAGATTTCAAGCTAGTCCTAAGGAAACACATTTAATTGCCGTAAAAAGAATCCTTAGGTATCTTAAGCACACACCAAGCATTGGCCTTTGGTATCCCAAAGGAGCTTTATTTGAATTAATTAGCTATTCCGATTCGGATTACGCCGGATGCAAAGTTGATAGAAAAAGCACATCCGGAGGGTGCCATTTGCTTGGTAGATCACTTGTGTCTTGGTCCTCTAAGAAATAAAATAGTGTGGCTTTGTCCATCGCCGAAGCGGAATACATTGCCGCAGGTGCTTGTTGTGCACAAATTTTATACATGAAACAAACTTTGCTAGACTATGGTGTAGTTCTAGAAAAGGTACCTCTTTTGCGCGACAATGAAAGTACGGTAAAACTTGCAAATAATCCGGTTCAACACTCTCGCACCAAGCACATAGATATCCGCCATCACTTTCTAAGAGATTATGTTGCTAAAAATGATATATCACTAGAAGGTGTAAGAACCGAAGATCAATTAGCGGATATCTTCACTAAACCGCTAGATGAGGCTACATTTTGTAGATTGCGGAATGAGCTCAATGTACTTGACTTTAGCAACTTCACTAAAAATTGAGCTTGTGTTGTCCCTTACATTTATTGTAATATACAACATGTTTAATTTTTGACAATGCATATAGGGCTTGTCTAACATGGTTAAGATAACCGCCGGAAAGCGTGTGAAGAAGCTTAACCTTGGATCAAACTTGACAAGCAACTAGATTTACTTACAAAGCATTCCATATGCATGGATGTTGTTTTGTCGTTTTGTTCCATTTGCTCTCTTATTGCCTATTTTCTTAAAAAGAATTATAGCCTAAGGCAAAATATTTTGAAAAATATGAGGGTTTGAGAGAGGTCACTCACATCAGTCCCAATTGGTGTTTATTTGGATCTTATTCAAGTTGGGACTTGATTGGGAACAGGCAGCACGAAGGAACTTTGAAGATTTGCTGGAAAAGGACCACCGGACGCTGCTGTCCAGCGTTCGGTCAGTTCACAGGAGGTGAACCGCTGCTGAAGGAGTGATCGGATGATGTGTTTGTGCGTCCGGTCAGGAAGGGATCCAGCGTCCGATCATTTGAAGAAGGAACAGGCTATACTGACCGGACCCTGCCTGCGTCCGGTCATGGACCACCGGACGTGTCCGGTCACGATTCCAGAGGAATTGGACCTCTCTGGAATCGACCGGACGCTGGGTGGTAGCGTCCGGTCGCTACCACCGGAGCATCCGGTCAGTGGATCTTGCGCGGCTTCAGGACTCTTTTCCATTTCCTTTCTTGTCGTGTTGGGGGACCTATTTAATCCAATCGGCCGTACCTACTAACCTATTTTGTCGTGACCTAGCCCCTGCTCGAGCCGTCGTCGCCGCCGTAGCTCCACCACGCCGCCGAGCTTCCTTGTCGCCGGCATACTACCCGCGCTCGCCCTTGCTCCTGCTCCACGACCGCATGCCAAGTCCCTCGCGCCACCGCATCTGCACGCCTCCCGCAACCGCGCCGCCACAGCCGAGCCCGCAGCCGAGCACTTCGCCATGCCGTCGTCGCCCGCGTGTGCCACCGTTGGCTCCCAGGCACCGAGCGCCACTTAAGGCCGTTTCCAGTGCCCTTGCCCTACCTCCTCCTTCGTTGGTAAGGCAAATTCCTGTTTTCAATTTTCTTTGCTTACGACCTAGATCCATTGCAATGCACTGATTTCAAATCATTCAGGGCTTTCGATCTACCCTAACCCTAGTCGGTTCTGAGGTTGCCCGCGCGACATCTTTTCTTTTCTCGAATCACTGATCGTCAGGTAGCATGCTCGTCGTCTCAATTTCGCACTTACATTGCTTACTTCTTAGGTCTTTCGCATCTATTAGATATATTGTATTTATTCATATATCCATCTATTCTATCGTGCAGCGAGTCGGCGCCGTTGAGGTTCTTGTGGCAGTTGTCAGATAACTCGGAGCCAAGCTCGCGAGTACGGATCGAGGCCAAGCCTCGGGAGTGTCAGTTTGACTATTGATCTTCGTCAGTGGCAGTTCATGCTCTTGTCAGGTCAGATGGCTCACACCAAGAACATTGGTGGTGGTCCAGGAGATGATGATCGGAGGCCCCACCTCGCCAGCCTGCAGGACCGAAAGGCAAAGCAACAAAACAAGTGACATCCAAGAAGCGCAAGTACCCCGACGCAGAGACAGTGAGAGCTGCAGTAGTCGCTGAGGTAGCAGAGCAGGCCGAGAGAGGTGGTGCCCGTAGTGGAGTTGTCATAGCAGATCATCTGGCACCAGATGCGTAGGGCAGACTAAGGGAGATTGAGCGACTTCATGGTAGTCCACCTGGGACTGTCATGATGGCAGGACGTCGTCTGGCTATCGAGGAGCCTCAGCGTCAGGGGGAGTCTTAGCAGGAGCCACAGTAGTAGCCCCCCACCAGCAGAGCCTCAGCCAGCTCAGGAGACTCAGGAGGGCCAGCAGGCCGAGGAGACCGAGCCAGCACCCCAGCTACGCCGCTCTGGTCGTACCAGTGCTATAGTTCTAGCGAGGCCAGCTACACAGCGCAGGGGTTCATGCCCACCGCCCAGACCACAGGGTCCGCCTCCAGTGGTACATCTTGACTTGAGGGTCGCCACAGCTAGACAGGTTCGCCAGCTGAGGTTTGTTGAGTTTGACGTGTGGTTCCCTCCGAGGAGGGATGAGAGAGCAGTAAAGGGGTTCTACACGCCACTACAGGAGGATTTCTACAATGCTTATCTCAACAGTGGGGCTATGTTTAGATCTCAGAGAGTCTGCAGTATAGAGTCTATTGTGGCAGTAGCCGGAGAGCATATCCGCCCCTACTTGTCATATTTGCCGAGGCTCACAGATCTGATCGGCCAGACAGGAGTATATGTACCATCTTGGGTCCGGCAGTTTTATGCTTCACTCTACGTTGATCTGCATCACAACTTCACTCACTTTGCATTCAACGGTAGAGATTACAGGGTGATGAGTTTCAGGGCTCGGGAGATACTGAGGCTACAGGATCAGCTTGTCAAATTGCATGAGGTATGCTATGGACAGCAGGAGCCTCCCAGGCGTCCTCATGGAGGGTTGGTGCCCCCTACAGATCTGGTGCGACATTGCTTCAAGGAGCCCTTTGGTGAGGGGTCGAGGAGGAACCCTAGTGATCTTACTCCTACTGCACGAGTGCTAGAGGCCATTATCAGGAGGACACTACTTCCCAGGTTGGGATACAGAGAGGGTCTAACTCGCTTACTGCTCTGGCTCCTTAATGCCCTGATGCAGCAGACCGTGTTCGATATTTGGGACCTCCTTCTATCAGAGATGGAGGATACTATAGCTGAGGGCTTCAAGGGTCGCAGACAGCTTCCATATGCACATTGGATTACATTCCTGATGCTCTAGTCTATGCAGGTTCGGACCCCTGAGATGGTTGCAGAGTACAAGGGTGCCACCACAGAGTTTTCTGCATATAACATGGCACAGAGGATCAGGCATAGCACTCCACAGGCACCCGCTCAGCCCAGTCATCGTCCAGATGTTCCAGAGTCAGCAGCTCAGCAGGACGAGATCGTTAGAGGCATAGCCGCTACAGAGGAGGAGCAGCTTGAGGCACAGCAGGGGATGACCGAGTCCAGTGATAGTTTGGATGATGACTATCAGCCGATACCTCAGATGCCTCCACACAGACATCATGCAGAGGCTGGCAGTTCTAGCTCAGCTCCACCTGCACCGCAGACGGACCCCACATTGATTGCCATTCTTGAGCGGATGCAACAGGAGCAGGCACAACAGGCTCAGGAGATAGCTGCCAACTTTGCACAGTTTCAGGCTCGTCAGGATGAGTTCCAACTGCAGCAGCAGCTCTTTCAGCACCAGCAGTTACTTATGCAGCAGCAGCTCATGGGATTTATGCAGCATATAGTAACAACACTTGGGGCCCCACTGCCATAGCCTTCGCCCTAGCTTGCTCAGCCTGCCACCACTTCGACGACACCAGCAGTACAACCCAGTGGGCTTCAGAGTCAAGGACAGCCTCCAGCTCCATTTGCTTCACCTACAGTTCAGGTGTCCCAATGGTTGTCCTTACCAGTGGTTGCCCCGCAGTTCACTCCATATCACACGGGCTTCTCACCGGAGCAGTCACCCTCACTTTTTGTGCCCGACATGTCAGTCTTGAGGAGTCTTGGAGCATCCTTTAGCGAGTTGACCGGCATGCCTACACCGCCTCATGCATACTATCGGTCCTTCTACAGCAGCTCCAGTTATCATGACTACTCAGAGGCTCCCTTCGTCTGTCGCCTCGTCAGATCCTATGACAGACATACTTGCAGCATCACAGGTAGCACCTGCCCCTGCTCAGACCTAGACCGCTTCAGAGACATTGCCAGCCACAGAGGGTCAGTCAGTTCAGAGCTCAGGGTCAGATGATGATGGCGCTCAGTTTCATCTTGCTCCACGTACTTCAGCGCCCGGCTCGTCCGCTGCAGCCCCGCTGATCGACCCTTAGGTTTTGGTGTTTGACACCAAAGGGGGAGAGGGTTCGAGTATGTACACTTAGGGGGAGCGACATTTAGGGGGAGCTAGTTATCTAGTATTAGTCTATTATATACATTTGGAGTTTTTATTTGTGTGATACACTATTACCTATGCATTCGTGTGTTTACTTTCATGCATACTTTTATATCTATGTGATAATGATATCTAAGTGATTTGTGATATATGACATGTGTGCTCTCTACTTTGCATTATTTATATGTCATATCACTTGTGTAATGCTCATTTGCCTTTGCTTCCGCGTTTATACTCCGATGCAAATGAGCTTTGTTACTTGTACTTATGCTTAATTCATATCCTTTGAGTACATTGTGTTGGCTTGGGTCATATAATCTTGTCTAACTCTTTTGTTCTTATTGACAAAAGCTTATATGAACCAAGCCCGTCAAAAACCTCACTCTTTTACATACTCGAGGTGGTATTGTCATCAATCACCAAAAAGGGGGAGATTGAAAGCATCTAGGCCCCTAGTTGGATTTCAGTGATTAATGTCAATACAAGATTACTATGACTAACGTGTGTTTTGTAGAGGTAATTAAGTTAGGTCATGGTAATGGAGATCGATTGGGCAATCGAGGTGGTCATGCCCCTACGATGGAAATCATTTCGGTTTTCAAAGGATGGACGACAAGGTTAAGGATGACTAGTTCTAAGTGTCGATTGGAGTTGGAGAGACACTTAGAGTAGTTTAGGACTTTGTTTTTCCTTTGGCCGTACTATTAAGGGGGGTATGAATGGGTAGCTTGACCTAGTTGAGTCTAGTGAGTTAGGTGTGGTGCACACTTGTTAAAACTAGCTCTAGGTAGCTCCTATGAATGCTTAAGATCCTTTGGAGCAAACTTCATTCACATATTATCGAGAGTTGGAAGTGAATGGAGGGTCAAATGTTGACCAGACGCTGGCTGCAGGGTCCGGTCAGTTCATTTGATCAAGGGACTGTGTTCGGTGTGATCGGACGCTGGAGAGGTCAACTGACCGGACGCTGAAGTCCAGTGTCCGGTCGACTCTAGTAAGGTTCTAGAGAAGGGAACCTGTGACCGGACGCGTCCGGTCAGTACTGACCGGACCCTGGGGGTTCAGTGTCCGGTCGAGTACAGTAAGGTTCCAGTAAGGGTTTAATGCGACCGGACGTGTCCGGTCAGTGGTGACCGGACCCTGCTAGCGTCCGGTCAACACATTTTCACTAGTTCACGGGTTGAACTGACCGGAGCATCCGGTCAACATGACCAGAGCGTCCGGTCACCCCGCAGAAGCTCATAACGGTTCGTTTTTCAGGCTGTCTTATAAATAGAAGCTCCACTCGTGTGTGGAGTTACTTTTGCTCATTCCAACAGCTGAGAAACACGTTTGTGAGTGCCAAGAAGAGCAAGGTCCTAGTGAGGTGATTGAGATTTGAGAATCCAAGAGAGTAGCCTCATTAGTGAATCAAGAGTAGCAAAGTGTGCATCCATCTTCTCATTAGGCTTCGCGTGGTCAAGTGAGAGTTCGTGCTTGTTACTCTTGGTGATCGCCATCACCTAGATGGCTTGGTGGTGATTGAGAGCTTGGTGATCACCCGGCGGAGCTTGTGGGTGACCCAACTCAAGTTGTGAGCGGCTTTGGGTGATTCGTCGCGATGGAGTGTCGAAGAATCAACCCGTAGAGAGCACTTGATCCTTGCGTGGATCAAGGGGCAACTACACCTTTGCGCGGGTGCTCCAACAAGGACTAGTGTGGAGTGGCGACTCTCTGATACCTCGGCAAAACATCGCCGCGTTCCTCTCTCTCTCTATTTACTTTGAGCATTTACTTTGAGCAATTCAATACTTGTTTTTACATCCATAGAATTGCATGCTAGAGTAAGTTTGGAACATAGGTTGCAAGTCCGTTGTGCGTTAGTTTGATAGAAACAATTTTCTAGGCACAAGGGGTTAATTGGGCTATCCGTAGGATTTGATTATTGCAAGAAAATTTAGAATTAGCCTAATTCACCCCCCTCTTGGGCATCTTGATCCTTTCAATATTTACATCGACAATGTGCGAGCCGATGCTAGATTTGCCCAAGTGGCCACTATTTCTGAGCTTGGTAAACTGATGGTGGATACAAACAAAAATCTTTCTTTTCCTTTGGTATATCGGCTCCTCAAACTTGTGCTAGTTCTTCCTATTGCGACGGCGTCGGTGGAAAGGTGTTTCTCAGTAGTGAAAATTGTGAAGACGGACCTGTGAAACCGAATCGGCGATGGATTTATGAATGATTGTGTCATTTGCTTCGTTGAGCGAGAATTTGTTGACGCAATTCCAAATGATGATATCATAGTTCATTTTCAGAATATGGATGATCGTACTCGCAGGGTGAAAACTATAAGAGGTAACCACTTTTGTAAATATATTTTTTGTCGGATTATGTTATTGTCACATTTATCCCGGTATGAATGCTTACTATTTATAGTAAATTATTCTTTGAGTTAAATGCATGGGTGGTCCATCAACTTGCGCTCTAGTTTTACTTAGGTCCATCAACTCTGAAAAGTGGGTTTTTGGATCCATAATCTTTGTTAGTGGCGCATTCCTAACCTATACCCTTTTTTTCAATTTTTTAACCGACGTGGCACCTCGGGACACCGCACACACGCATGCATGTGCATGCATGATGCAACGCGTCGGGGCGGCAGCTGCTGTAGATGCCCACGTACGTGGTGCGCGCCCGCCTCGGCACGCCGCCGCCGCAGCTGCTCCTGGCCGTCGACACCAGCAATGACGCCGCGTGGATCCCCTGCGCCGGTTGCGCGGGCTGCCCCATGTCGTCCGCGCCGCCCTTCGACCCGACCGCGTCCACCTCGTACCGACCTGTGCCCTGCGGCTCGCCGCTATGCGCGTAGGCGCCCAACACGGCGTGCAGCGGCAGGGCCTGCGGCTTCAACCTCACCTACGCCGACTCCTCGCTGCAGGTGGGGCTGTCACAGGACCCCCTCGCCATCCGTGCTCCACGTGTCGTCCAAGACCTACATCTAGGTCGCCAACCGCGCCGCGGCCATCATCGACCGCGCTGCTTCCGCTGCAGCTCACGGCTAATGGCATCTCCATCGAGGACCCCAACGGCACCACCATTTGGTCCACGCCGCCACTTGAGACTCCCGTGGTTGCTCTCTGGCTCGATGACCACGACACCCTCACGCCCATGCATGGCCTGCGCTTGGCCACATCCAACCTTGGCCTAACCACGGAGCTCGCCGTGAAGGCGTTCGGGTGAGAGACGCCGCGCCGGAGCATGAGCCGGAACAGCGCGAGCGCCTGCTCGGATGAGGATGCGCGCGAGGGAGAGGAGAGGGTCATAGAGCTGCTGGTGGAGGCTGGGGAAAGACTGCTCGGCGGCCATGTCTGCACGGAGCTCGGCTACGTCCGGCCATGGCGAGCAGCTACGTGTTGGAACCGGTGGTGACCACCAAGTTCACGATCTTAGAGCTGGCTTATAGCCGACCTGGCTCGTTACCATGAGCCTATGCTCACACAGGTCCCAGGTCCACCGGAGCTACAACATATAAGGCCTTGGGCCTTCCCAACCCAAAAGACTAGCCTGATAGGTGGGGGGCTTCTTCCGCCTTATATGTTGTGCTCTCCCACCATCGCTACATGATGTGGGACTAAACCCCAACAATCTTCCCTTTAGTCACACATCGGGGTGCCCCCGCCATATGTGTGACGCTCGAGATTTTTTATTGGGTTTAGCTTTTTTGACCATGGGATCCGATACCAATTGTTGGAACCGGTGGTGACCATCGAGTTCACGATCTTGGAGCTGGCTTATAGTCGGCCCAGCTCATTACCATGAGCCTACGCTCCCACAGGTCCCAGGTCCATCGGAGCTACAACATATAAGGCCTTGGGCCTTCCCAACCCAAAAGACTAGCCTCATAGGTGGGGGGTTCTTCCGCCTTATATGCTGTGCTCCCCCACCATCGCTACATGATGTGGGACTAAACCCCAACACTGCGCGGTAGTAGGGCGAGCGAGAGCGCTGGGAGAGCGAGGGAGGCCAGAGGAAGCGAGTGTGAGTGAGGAGGGTGCCGGTCTCTGTATTCATGCACATGGGGGCGAGGTGGCAAGCGAGGGCAGCACAGAGGAGTCACGCGGCATCGCTCTCCTGCCTGTGGTCGGCCACGACGCCATTCGTTTCTCAATCCTGAAGGAAGTAACCAATACTATCGCAAAAATACACGGAAACATCAATCTTTGTCCCCTCTTAACTCCGAATCTGTTTAGTTTTGGCACAAGAGGTAGTAACAAATGTTGTAGATCTACGCGATATCTCCAACTTTGCTTAAAGTGCCAAAGTCTAATTCGGCCTGGTTGAAGAGATACAAGGTCTAAAGTGGGGTTCACGTAGCTGACTCGTTCGCCTCGGACGCCGGCCGACCTCGCTCTCGACCGCTAGCTGGATTGGCCATCGCGTCGCGCGGCCATGTCGTCGTCGAAGCGATGGACGTCCGCCTCTGGCACGGAGCTGCCGAACCAGCCACAACAACATCCCCCATCGCCATCTCGATCACTCGCACGCTCTGGCCATCCTCCTCCATCGGCAACAAGAGTGGCAAGAGCAAGGCCCCGCCTGCACCGCCGTCTCCCTTGTCCTCAGCGCCACCATCACCGCCGTCCAAGTCCGTGGCCACGCTCGCGGACCACCTCGTCAGAGATGACGTTTCACGGTCTCTCTCCCGACAGCGCAGCTGCATCGAGCTCCCGTGCTTCGCCGACGCGGACGCGGAGGCCAGGAAGATCGGGAAGCCATCGGGGACGAAGGGCGACGCCAGCCTCGCCACCTGCTCGTCGCTCTCCGGCGGGTAGCTGTCGATGCAGTCGGCCCAGGCGCCCTTGTCGGCCATGTCGCCGGTGACCTCCTAGACGCAGCTGTTGCACTTGAACCCCGACCTGAAGGTGACCATGAGCACCCTATCCCCAACCTTGAGCCGCCCCTTGCCCTCCATGTACGACAGCACGTACCAGACACTACTCGTGGACGTGTTCCCCCACCTGTGCGAAGCGGGCGAGCTCCCTGACGGGGAGGATGCGCGGCGCGAGACACGTCATGTTGGTGGCGAAGGCTCGGACGGTGACTTTGGGGAGCGACTTGCTGAGGCTGATGCCGACGAGGCCGTCGCCGTCCTCGCGCTGCACGATGGCCGAGTGCGCGTCGGCGGCGGCGGCGACGGTGGTGTGCTCCACGACGCGGAGCTCCATCTTGGCGCGCCCGCGGAGCGCCGGGTTGGTGGTGAGCAGCACGGCCGAGTCGCCGTAGCGGAAGAGGCAGTGGCCCCGTCGACGCCCGCGTAGCAGTTGGGCGTGATGCACTCCGTGGAGACGACTAGCGCCAGCGTCGGGCGTCGCGGGGACTGGGACCAGGACCGCGCGTGCATGGTGCTCCGGGCGAGGTCCACGGCGACGAGCACGGCGCGCGAGCAGAAGCCAATGCCGTCACCGTGAGTGCGCGAGCAGGCGCGCCGCGGCCCCACAGGCGCGCGGGCGTGCAAAGAGGTGCTGTCGTCGCCGCTGTGGGCAGGCGAGCTACTGCCGCGGCCACACGGGCGTTCGCGGGGGAGTTCCCGGCCGCGGCAGTGTTCCAGCTCCGGATGCATGCACATGCATGCGTGTGTGCGGCGTCCCCGATGTGTCACGTCGGTTAAAAAATTGAAACAAAGGGTATGGGTTAGGAATGCGTCACTAACAAAGATTATTGACCAAAAAAACCCACTTTCAGAGTTGATGAATCTAAGTGAAACTAGAGCACAAATTGATGAACCACCCTTACATTTAACTCTTATTCTTTTTATGCATGGTGTTATATTATTGTCAACCATAGTTATGGTTCTAAGTATAGTCGGACCCAGCGACGATTTATCCTAGATTCGCCCTGCTGCACCTTTTTGTCGTCGATCCGGGCTAAAAAAAAGCACTGCGGATTTCCTCACGTACCGATTCTGGGTAGATGCTCTCCCATCATCGAGACGGCCAGATGGACTCGTCGAATTGCCGTTCATGACGTAGCCTGTTTGATAGGATAGCCGTTTGTGTTGAGCGTGCTCGATTTCAAGGCTCGGTCCTGTACCGCTTTGCCTAGCTACCATATAGAGTAGGCTTGCGCCCCTACAGAAGAGATAATTTAAACAAGGGAACAAAATGGTACACGGTTGGAAGTTTAGGGAAATTTTCTCAGGACAAAGTTCAAAAGTTGTAGCCCTTGCTAGCTCAAGCAAGCTAAATTAGCTCACCTGATCTGGCAAGCTTCTTGTGGCTAACACTGGCGAGGCAGAGCGAACTCGTCTGGCAATCAAGCACACCCATAGTATGTGCCAAATAAAAGCCATTTCTTCTTGAAAGAAATGGGAGAATCTCTAACAAACGTAGAGTTAGATTTCTACTAGATTTTATAAACTAGAAAATATATTTCTTAGGACAACTCCAATGACATTTTTTTTTCAAGGGGGCGAACATGCTAAATGATGCCGTTAATCCCCAATCCAAGGGATTTAAAGAGAATTGAGGAATTTTATTCCCTACAAATCAAAATCCTCGTCAATTCCATTTATTTAATCTCCTTCATTCCTCTTGGATCATGGATGGACTAAACAAGCCCTAAATGTGTTTTCATTTACGTAGCATTTCCAATTCTCATGCTCTACTCCACTGCTGTGGAGCATTTTCATTTTGTACGGGGATCAGTCATGACCCTTCAGAGGTAACGGATTTCGCGATCCCCTTCTCCACTTGTGTTGTTTATCACAAAAGTATTATTGCCTGAGAAAAAAGCAACCGGGTTAGTGTATTCATACTCCAGGATTTTGTTGAGTTTTTTTTTATCAAGCGGCCAACTTCTTTATCCTAAATGCTTGGTTCCGGTCGCGCGCGCGTTGAAGCTACAGCATGCGCACCGCCGCTGCCGGCTGCCGTGCGATCTCACCATGCGGTGAGGATGAATCCTTCTGCTACGTGGGGTCCTAGGAAGCACGTGGGTCAGGTCACTAGCACGTGAGCGTTCAACTCTTCAACGCACCTTGGCTCGTTCGGCTTATCCTATATTCGGCTTGTTCGGTTTCTTTTTTTAGTAAGTATAATATTTTTCTTTCACAACATTTAAGTTAGAACCGTGTTTTTTAACCAATTTCAGATTCAGCAAACCGAACGAAGAAAAAAAAAGGATTTAATCTGTTCTAGACGACGAAGAGGAGACGATGGCATATTAGCATTTCAATAATTGGTATATTTTCTTTCGCGCTGTTTTCTAGATGTGGGCCCAGCACAAAAAGGCTTGAGCGGATCACCCTAGCGTGACCGAAGGTGCATCGGATACTTTCCGATTATAGACCGTGCATCCGGTCATCTTAATTACTGCATAGCCGTGCTGTAGTAAAATTCCTGTTTTTTATTATGTTTTTATATTTTCCAACAATGTTATTAAATCCGTAAGCTAGCAACCAGTTGCTATATATCGTGATGACATCATCATACATACCATGTTTTATTTTCTTAATGTGATCACAACTATCTCATCAAATATCTATTTTTTTTATCCATTTTCACCATTGCGCTTATGATGTGATCCACAAATCAAGACTCATGCTGCATGTATTTTAGAGTTGTTTCTAAAACAGAGCATGTAGACTATGCTATCAAAAACATAAAATTAATTTACGCTAGTAAGCTGAGGTATTACTAGAGATGAAACCCAACAAGAGACACACAAATCCATCGCCGCACCACGGGCTTCTTCGCCTTCCAGTTCTAGGTAAGTAGGACCGTAGGCGTAGTCACGAATTCACAATCAACTAGAAAACCAGACGCGGCCTTGCCGCGCCTACCTTGGAACACACATTCTAGATTGGACAAGAATAATCAACAGCTATCAATGTACTTATATTATAAGTACAATTCTCTTATTATAAGGTCTGGTTGGCTACTTTTTGGAGCTATTAGTTTATTATATTTTAGCTATATTATGAGTGGATGCTCTGAGTGAAAAAAAAAACCTCAAACAATTTCAGGGTCAATGAAATTGAGTTGCTCAATACGTTTTCTTGGAGAAAAATGATAATATTGCAATAAAAAATTGAAAGATTAGATGACAAGACATCTGAGCAAGAACACGCTTGTTGATCAACTGTGAGTTACAGCTTCCCTTGTCCTAATATCGTACTGCAGGCGTGGCAAACATAGGCTCAAACTGCATCTATATGCTGTATAGGGTAAACAATGAATACAAAGGCTTTTGCCATTTAAAGGTTGAATAGCATTTGGCAATGTCAAATCTCGTGAGAACTACGAGAAGTTCCTAATGTCTCAACTTTCATAATAGCAGTAGTACAGAATTCTTTCCACAAAAGAATGATTGATAGAACTTTCCATGTCTTAGAATACACATATAAACTAAAGTATACACCGTGTATATTACTTTTGAAATTAGTTTTTACACCCCCTGCACAAAGGACCGCAGAATGTAAGCGGCTACTAACTTCCAATTTCAGGTAACATAAATAAAAATTAGTTGTTCAGTGATATTATCATGATTGGGAGTTCGAGAGACAAATAAGAAAGCAGAGCATGTAAAGGTGAGCCATACAGTGTGCAAGTAAGAAACTTTACTGGACATAAGACCTTATCTGTTTGAAAGTCATTGAAGCAGGACTGCAGGAGTAAGCGGTGGGGAAGGATAGAGAGAATTGGAGATTACCACGTTCTGGGCAGGAATTTCAGCGAACACCATGGTGGAGTCCGTCGAGTAGGTGTGCGGCGAGATGGACAGAGGAGGGCAGGAGGTATGCTGCTTTTCTCGTTTCAGCACCAATGATACGGTAGATAATTCTGTGCGATGGAGGCGGCGCCAACGACCTCAAGTAGATCCTCGCTCGCATCATATCACGCTCGACTCTGCGTCGCTACGGGCCACCGCTGCGGGGATGCGCTACCATATGGCACTTGACTCTGCACCACCGCCGCCCCATCACTGGCTCACCGCAGGGATACGCTAGCCTCCACGGTCGTGGCTAGCGCTCGTGCATACTACAGCAGCAGCCAGCGACCTGGTACCCTAATTTCTCACTCCTTGTTGACACCTCCTCAGTCTTCACATTCTGTTCAACCTATCTCTGCGCCCGTAGCAAGGCGAAGACGGCGAACCAGAGCCCCACAAAGGAGGAGGACGAAGAGCTAGAGCCCCAGAAGGAGGGGTGGCGACATCGATGCACATGAGATGGAGAAAGAGGCAGCGACGTTGGAGTCGCATCTTGTGGAGTTGTGCTCGCTGTCGATGGCCTGGGTTGGCCGGAGCTCGTGAGGGACGCGACTGCGGCAGGAAAGAAAAGTCGCAAGGGCTGAACGACGAGCCCTCTCGAAACGTCATGACGTAGCAATCGAGGCCTGACCAACGGCCGGATGGGAACTCTGCTTGGGATCTAACGGTGGTGAAAATGGGGTGACGTGGCCCAATAATATACTGGAGCTTGAACTCTAGATTCGAAAGTAAGAGATGCGAATGAATCGTAGTAGAATGGGCCAAGCTGAGCCGTGATCCGAATTCGTATGGGCCAAAGTGGTTTGGGCCGGCACAGTGGCACTGGTCATCTAAGCCGACACAACAAGAAACTCAGGCGGCCGTCCTGTGCTGATTGTGAATTGAAGCGCCGGGCGCCGGCAAGCAGTCGGCTCTCCGCCTCTCCCTATCCTTGTCCCAAACCCCAAACGCCGCGGCGATAGCAACCATGGCCATGACTCCTCCACCAAAACGCCTGTGCGGCTACTCGCTGCTGGATCTGCCCGATGACCTCATCGCTGAGATCCTCCTCTGCCTCCCGCCGCATGATCCTAGGCGCCTCGTTCGCTGCTCGGCCGTCTGCAAGCCCTGGCGCCGCCTCCTCACCGACCCCGCCTTCCTTCGCCGCTATCGCGCGTTCCACGGGGCGCCTCCCATGCTGGGCCTCCTCTTCTACCTGGAACTCCGTAGCAATCGTTTCCTCACTCGGTTCATCCGCACCATCTCCTTCCGCCCTCGCACCCTTGACCATGCCGGCTGCTACGTGCGCGACGCCCGCCACGGCCGCATCCTCTTCAGAAACGTCACCGGCGAGGAGAATGACCATGACCTCTTCGTATGGAGCCCCATCACGGATGAGGTGTGGGGGCTGTGGATGCCGTGCCCGTTCTACTATTGGAACGTGGCGGTGCTCTGCGCTGTGGTCGCGCGCGAAGGGGGCTGCGACTGTGACCACCTCGACTGCCACAGCGGGCCCTTCCTCGTCGCATTCGTGGACACCGACGACCGGAGCCTAGAGAGACACGACCTACGCTCAACACCCCCAATGGCCTCGCGAACATGGACATGTTGGAACCCATCGCACTTGTGGGAAATAGGATCTACTTCCCCGCTGCACAGAGCCAGACCATCGTGGAGTACGACTTGGGTCGCCGGAAACGCATTTGTCGACCCGCCGTTAGCGCACCTTAAAGCAGGATCACTAGCCATAGATCTAACATATGTATTTGTATTTGGAATAAATAGTGAGTTGTAGAACATCTACTAGTACGGGATTAAGGAGAAAGGAGAGGGGCAGTGGTCTCTGACCGTCAGAGGGTTTGGCGGAGGAGCTGCTGGAGCCATCCATGTCGATGGTGGTGGTGCGGTCCGAATTGGTGAAGACGGTGGCGATGTAGCAGTGGAGTCCGTGACGGCGAGGCGATGGAGCTTCTCGTCACTGGCTGCACACCCTCTAGATCGGATTAGGGTCTATTGGTGGGGTCATGTGGCTGCTCACAGTGAACCTCATGAAGAGAGCCGCTTGCCCCCACCTATGTTTTTATAGCGCAGTGTGACGGGGGCCCATCAACCATGTAGGGTTGGACGCCCTCGATCAGGGTGCGGATCCAAGGGTCCAATTGGTCGTTGGGCCAATTGGTGGAGATCATCTAACATTCTCCCCCTTAATCTCATCTTATTACTTAAACTCAACTTACTTACTCTATCTTATTTTCATTCCATCATAGATCAGTGTATAGAGCGTGCCTCATCGTCATGATCAGTTGCCATTAGATTAAACAGCTACTACTTTATGTCAATATGTTTGGCAATACCACTTGACTTATTATTGTGAGCATAACATACTGCTTGATTATTATCGTAGTATAACTTGAGTGGTTTATGTATGTCGTCTACCACTTTCAACCTGGGCATGAATTTCTTTAGCCAATTCACCTGCCCTGTGGCCTCATAACATGCTACAAACTCGGCATACATTATGGACAATGTAGTGACGGTTTGCTTTGAGCTTTTCCACGATATAGCTCCTCCTACGAGAGTGAATATATATCCTGACGTGGATTTTCTATCATCTCCCGCATAATCAGAATCTATATATCCCTCTATGTTTAGGGAATCAGATCTTCTATATGTTAGCATGCGACCCTTCGCACCTTACAGGTAACACAAAACTTTCTTTACTAATTTTCAATGTTCTATTCCTAGATTACTCTAATATCTGCCAAGCAACCCGGTAACAAATGCTAAGTCAAGGCGAGTATACACTTGAACATATTGTAAACTTCCGACAGCTGAACTATATGGAACCACTTTTATTTGATCGATCTCATATTGGTTCCTAGGACATTGAAATTCTCTATATCTGTCGCCCTTGACTATGGGAGCAGGTGATGACTTACAATTTTGCATATTATATTTCTTTAGAACTTTTTCTAAGTATGTTTTTTGTGATAATCCTAGACCCCCTTTTCTCTATCTTGGTGAATCTCTATTCCTAGGACGAACGAAGCTTCACCGAGATCCTTCATATCAAACTTTGAGGACAAGAACTTCTTTATTTTTAGTAGTAGATTAACATCACTGCTAGCGAGTAAGATGTCATCCACATACAAGATTAGGAAAATGTATTTTCCATTCTTGAACTTTGCATAAACACAATTGTCCTCTATATTTTTTTGAAACCCAAACTTTCTTATTTTACTATCAAACTTCAAATACCACTGTCTTGAAGCTTGTTTTAATCCATAAATGGATTTCTTCAGGCGACATCCCATGCGTTCTTTTCCTTCCACAATAAAACCTTTCGGTTGTGCCATGTAAACATTTTCTTTCAGATCCCCATTCAGGAATGCCGTCTTTACATCCATCTGATGTAATTCTAAATCGTAATGTGCTACAAGCGCTATTATGATTCTAAAAGAATCCTTACATGAGACTGAAGAAAATATCTCATTATAATCTATACCTTCTCTTTGCGTGAAGCATTTTGCCACAAGTCACGCTTTAAATCTTTCTATATTTCCTTTAGAGTCATATTTAGTTTTGTAGACCCATTTACAACCTACTGTTTTGGCTCCTTTAGGAATTGTTTCTAAATCCAAACACCGTTGATTTTCATTGATTTCATTTTATCTTCCATGGCTTCAAGCCACTTGGATGAGTGAGCGCTTCTCATGGCTTCTTCAAATAAGGTGGTATCACCCTCCATTTGAAATTTCTCACATTCATAAACTTCATAAGGCTGTTGTTGGGAATGCCTAATCTTCTAACTCTTTGAGACCTTCTAGGGGCCTCATTAGATGACGCTTGTTCTACATAAGGCTGTTGTTGCTCTCCCTCATGTGTGACAATGGGTTCTCGGGGATCCTGAATGATAGGTTTCTCATGCTCATTCATTATTGCCATAGGAGAACTAACAACAGGTGTTGTTACTACAGTACCTTGCACCGTTAGTACAGCAACAACATGTAGCGTGAAGAATGGTTCCTGAACCATAGGAGTGGGCACGTATACCCGCTTCTCTTCAAAACTAATTTCTCGCGCTATCATGCTCCCCCTGATCATATCATCCTCCAAGAAGATAGCATATCTTGTTTCTACAAACTTCGTTTGTCTGTCAGGACAATAGAAGCAATAATCTTTTGACTTTTCTGGATAGACAATGAATTGGCAGCTGATTGTCTTGGAGTCTAGTTTCCCTATGTTTGGGTTAAATACTTTTGCCTCAGCTGAACAACCCCACACACGTAAATAGTTTAGTGAGGGTTCCTTTCCTGTCCACAACTCATATGGTGTTTTGGGCACCGACTTACTTGGCACTCGATTAAGTATATGAATGGCAGTTTAACGCCTCCATCCATAAACTTATCGGTAGGGTAGAGTAACTTATCATGCTTCTCACAATATCCATTAAGGTACAGTTGCGTCTTTCAGCTACTCCATTCTGTTGAGGCTCGCCCGGTGTAGAATACTGGGCTACTATACCATTTTCCTATAAGTACCTTGCAAATGGTCCAGAAACTTGGCCATATGGGGTGTGTCGACCGTAGTACTCCCTCCCCACGGTCGGACCTTACTACCTTAATCTTTAAGTTATGCTGATTTTCTACTTCAGCCTTGAATATTTTAAATTTATCCAATGCTTTCGATCTTTTCTTAATTGGATAAATATAGCCAAAATATGAGTAGTCATCTGTGAATGTTATAAATGAATCATAACCATCCACACTCTTCACAGGACAAGGACCACATATGTCTGTGTGATCTATTTCTAAAATTCCTGCGCTTCATTTGGTATCTTTCTTTATTTTCTTAACGTACTTTCCTTTTATGCAATCTATGCATTGTTCTAAATCTGAAAATTCTAAAGACGGAAGAATTGATTTCTTAATCAATCGCTCTATTCTCCCCTCGAAATATGGCCTAAACGACAGTGCCATAATTTCGAAGATACATCATGCACTCTCTTCTGCTTATTTGTTGCATTCATAGATGAGGAAGCATTCTCATTCTCAGTACTTACATTATTTACATTCTCAGAAAGTGATAATAAATAAAGATTGTCTTATCGGAAGGCAAAACCAACACATTTATTATTATAAACAATCTGACATTTTCCATTACCAAAATGTCAATCATATCCATCGTCATCTAAACGTGAAACACTTATTAAGTTTCTTCACAAAGAGAGTACAAATAGAACATCTGAAAGCTTAAATAGAAAACCATCAACTAATTCTAGAGAAAGATCTCCAATGGCTTCAACTCTATTTGCTACTTTAATTCTTCTTTCTCCTCTATGCAGGGTCCTCCTCGTACGGAATCACTGTAATGAATTTGCAACATGAACAGTTGCACCTGAATCAATCCACCAAGTAGATTTTGCATAACTTAAATACAAGGATTTATCTATGAATGTAATGAAATCATCACCTCTCTTCAGAAGGTTCTTCAGGAAGTCTAGACAGTCCCTCTGGTAGTGTCCATGCTTCTTGCATCATTTGCACTGATCTTTTTCAACTTGAGTATTGATGTTCTTCTGATGATGCTTAGTCTGAGGGGCTTTCTCTTGAGGTTTGTCATTCTTATTGAAGTTCTTTTTCTTATCCTTCACAGGGTTAGCAGAGTCACCCTGTAAGGATTTCAGCCTCTTCTCTTCTTGAACACACATTACGATGAGCTTCTCTATGTCCCACTTCTTGGGCTACATGTTATAGTTAACAACAAAAGTTTCATATTTCTTTGGCAAAGAAGTAAAAACCAAATGAATCAGAAACTCATCCTTGAGCCCCAAATCCATTGGCTTTAGCTTCGAAGCCATGTTGCTCATCTTCAATATGTGTTCTCTTATACCTCCACTAGAATATTTCTAATTGAATATTTTTTTATTAAGGTGCTTGCATAAGCCTTTGAAGAACCAGTAAACCGACTCTCCACCTTTTTAAGATACTCAGTGGCGGTATCATAATATGGGATTGATCCCCTTATAGCATCTGAGATAGTAGACTTGGCCACCATCAAGCACTTGCGGTTCGAGATGTCCCATTTCTTTCGATCAAGATCGTATTTCATTCTAACTTCTGCATAATCTCGATTTCGAGCATTGAAATCAGCATCAGTCTCATTTTCTGTCCTCACCAGGTCCTCTGGCTCAGTAGGACACGGAGAGGTAAGTGCTAATTCATTCTCGAACAACGCAAATGCGAGCTCATATTTCTCTCGCCATACTCTGTAATTGCCCCCTTCAAGAGGCGGAATATGCGAGATAAATGCCATAGGATTGAGTCCTAAAAACAGTGTTAGAGAAAGTGAGAAAACATAACAAAATAATTGCATGCCTTAATTTAACGTTGGTCAAAATTAAAACATATAACTTCTTCTACATTAATTCTACATCACCGTTGGGCAGAAAATAGAATTAATGCATAAACTCATAAATCAAACATTTATAATATTGCTATCAACACCTTAAGTCAGAAAATAGCAAAATTATAAATTTACTGAAAATTATAGCTACTCCTCAAAATTAAATCCCCCTGTTAGTTCGAATTTAATTAGAAGGTCATAAACATCATCATTCGCAGCGGAAACATGAATAAATAATAATTATCTACTTTTCAGAAGCATTTTCATATTAATATCTACTTTCTGGAAAAAAAGTAACACGTTAGTGCAATTTTACCAGAAATTTTAAACCTTCGAAATTCATCAAAATTCATTCAAACCCGCTTCTAAAAATAAATAAACTGCAAACATCAGTTGCTGTTCATTTTGGCCTGGCCTACAGCAGTAGTAAGCGGCCCAGCAGCAACAGTGCATGGCCGGGCAGCAGCAGCGGCCTGCGTGCACGCGCTCGCGGCGCCTCCCCCGTGCCCAGGCCGCAACCTGGGCCTGGGCCAGGAAAGCTCTCGCCCGCCTGGGCCGATTCTGGTCCAATGCGCTCTAAACCGTCCATCCAGATCCGACGACCAGGCGACGTTTTCAGGAGATCAAAATCCCCCGGCCAGCCGCACCCCCAAACCCTAACTCATTCGACGTCTTCCCTTTCTCTCTCTTCGCCGCGCCCCTCTCTTCTCCTCAGCGCAGCGAGCAGCAGTAGCCGAGCAAAAGCGAGCGGTGATGGCACCGTCGCCCATCCCCTTGCCGACGCGCGTGCTCCCAGCGGGTGAGCGCGCCGCCATCGAGCGGTCTGGGCGACGGTGCCCTGATTGCCCACACGTGCTGCGGTGAGAGTCTCCCGAAACCCTAGATCTATCCAGCACCGTCGTGGGTCCTCTCGCCAGCGAGCGCGCTCGCCTAGTGGGTGAGCGCACCGCCGACGAGCGGTCCTATGACGGTGCCCTCGATCGGACTCACACGTAAGGCAGCGAGCACAGCTCGGCTTCTCCTCGCTCACCGGTGAGGCGGCGGCAGGATTCAACCCACGCGACGGCGGTGGTGACGCACGGGAAAGAGTCTAGGTAGGTCCTCCCCCCTTCGTCCGATCCGTTTCTAGGGTTAGGGCTAGGGTTAGGGTTAGGGTTGACTACTGTTCTTCTTCCCCAAGGTGTCTACACGGGTTAGGGTTTGAGTTACTTTTCAAAACCAAAACCATTTCTTACTTCTTTCCTTCACCCGATTTGGTTTAGGGTTCGATGAACCCTCTGCTTAGATCCGAAACGGATCTATCACCTCCTTCTAAATGCTACTATTCGGTTTTCTACTCCGATAGGCTAGATCTACACCTAGTTAGGCGACTGATACAATTGATAGACTTAAAGCAGGATCACTAGCCATAGATCTATCATGTGTACTTATATTTGGAATAAACAGTGAGTCCTAGAAAATCTACTAGTACGGGATTAAGGAGAAGGGAGAGGGGCAGTGGTCTCTGACCGTCAGAGGGCTTCGTGGAGGAGCTGCTGGAGCCGTCCATGTCGATGGCGGTGGTGCGGTCCGAGTCGGTGAAGGCGGTGGCGATGTAGCAGTGGAGTCCGGTGACGCAGTCTGGTGGCGGCGAGACGATGGAGCTTCCTGTCACTAGCTACACACCCTCTAGATCGGATTATGGTCTGTTGGTGGGGCGATGTGGCTGCTCACGGTGAACCTCGTGAAGAGAGCCACTGGCCCCCACCTATGTTTTTATAGCGCAGTATGACGGGAGCCCACCACCAACCATGTAAGGTTGGGTGCTCACGATCCGGGCGTGAATCCAATGGCTCAATTGATCGTTGGGCAATTGGTTGAGATCGCCTCTACCTGTGGTCGACAGAGACTGTTGGTTCCGATAGAACTGGCGGCATGGACGCAGAGCAGGGTCTTGGAACTCAGCACACTGCCTGATCGCAAGACTCGTGTCCCCTTGAACCAACCAACTACGCTTGGCTTCACAGAGATCTTGACGAAGGAAGATGCAATTACGGTTGGCTTCGCGGAGGGCCTCGGTGTCATCTTCGTTAGGACAAGCGCTGGCATCTTCGCGATTAACCTGGAGTCAGGCCAAGTCAAGAAGATGTCCAGCAGAAGGCCCGACGTTGTCATTCCTTACATGAGCTTCTATACTCTAGGTAATTTCTAGTAGCCCTGTACAACATTCTTGCTTAGTTGTTATTTTCAGCAATTTGTCACAAAAAATGTGGATGACTGGATACTCAAGAGAATCAAGGTTATGAATGCAGAATGCTATCAAATCTAATATGATCTAAGTCAGTCTCTAACTTACATAGTACTTGAAACTAGCTAGATACTGTTGATCCAATTTTTCCTGTACGTACAGCTGTACTCTCCTCTATGGCCAATCCCAAGCACATTAATTTTTGAAATATCACGACTCGGTTTGTTGGAATCTGAGCTATGGCATGGTTATGAGTTTATCAATTTTGGCTTTTCAAATCATGCTACGGGTTGACCGCCAGTACCATGATGAGAACACTGGGATCCATTCATTCCATGATGATGAACCTTCTGTTGGTGCATTGGCTTATGGCAGACATGATGCTTTAAGTGCTTTGTTTTTAGTTGAGTATGAGCAAGCAAAGAGTTAGAGATCATGGTCAGTTGTCTCCATTCCTGTTGAATCCTTAGGATCGTGGACTGAAATCTGTGTCAGGTTAACATTCCGGTTTTTTAAATTCTTTGCACATGCTTGGTAAGGGAACTTGTGGAACTGATAGATGAATCCACCCATTTTCCTGCAGTGAACATCTGCCGTTTGATATACAATCATGAATGATGCTATGCGAATGTATCCATCGTGACTTGACTAATGTTTCGTACTCCAC